>NW_027423884.1:0-21203 GCF_036562045.2 Rhinolophus sinicus | reverse complement strand
TCCACTGCAAGCCTATCTGTAGATCTTCCTAAGAGATCAAGGACTCCAATTAAGGTTCCCGACACGTTTATCCCCAAGGTCCTTCCTCTCGGATATTAGCTCTAGGGAGGCAAGGCGTGCTTTTTTCACTGCTGCATCTCAGCATGTAGTATAGTACCTCACACGGAGAAGTTACACAATATTTGTTAAATGAATCAGTGATTGATATGTGGTGTTCTTATTTGATCTTATTTCAGGTCATAATAATAGTGCCTTTCTATGACTGCTATGAGCCCATGGTGAGAATGGCTGGAGGAACGCCTGTTTTTGTTTCCCTAAGATCTGTAAGTATACCGATATGATTCACATGCTTTAAGAAGTTATGAAAATACCAATTACTTTATCACCCATAAAGTTTCTACTTCGATTATATTTTGGGATTTACTGTGTATCTCTACGGTGAATGAAGTTAACAACTTTAAGAGGGGAGCTTTTATTTATCCTGTGTTTGCCATGTGTGTGTATTGTATCAGCACCCACATTGTATGTAATATTATCTTTTGTGGCCACGTGTCCCCACCACCGACTGAGTACCACCAGGTCAGAGACCGTTTCTGACTCACTTTTATAGCACGGCTCCCCAGTGATTTAGCAGTGCAGAGTATATGCTGGGTGCTCAATAAATGCTTGTTAAATTCTGAAAGAAGTGATTTTCTTTTTTTTTATTCTGCTATTATCTTTAGGAATATAATCAAGTATAATAGCTTTGTCTTTTTAAAAATCTTACCAAAATAAGTAACACACTAAGGTGAATCACAGAATCTTCTACCATCAGACTTGTTAACCATAGCTGGCTCCTTTGAAGGAATATAGGCACTTTAATAGCTGTTGACCTTTGGGTCAACTCCCTTGAAGGTGATTTCCAAGAAGTACCATATGACATTTCTGCTTAAGTGTTATCAGCTAGAATTTCATCATATGGGCACCCAGTTACTGGAGATGTTGCGTAGAAAATACAAAATTTTAAAATGATCCACAACGTGCCCAGTAAAAAATTCAGAGTTCTGATACTGAGGACAAAGAGGAGAATAATATTAGGATAACTCTAGCACTCACTAGCACAGTGACAAAAAGTGCCCTGAAGAAAAAAGTAGGTTATACGTATGGAAAAGGAAGGAGATGTGATGCTATTTTATATTTATGTTTCTACAGATGACCTTGCTGATGAAGTAATGTTTCAGCAGAGTCTTCAAAGGAGGAATGGAGGAAAGCAAATGGGCATCTAGGGGAAGAAACTTTCAAACAGTGGGAAAGCACAGAAAAAGAAATTGGTTTATGTTCCAGGAATAGCAAGAAACATAGTAGGTGGGCAGTGAGCAAAAGAGGAGGTGGCAGGAGATGGGGTCAGATAGGTGTTCAGGGGTCAGAGGCCAGAAAAAGTGGTACCTCAAAGATCACTGAGAATGTTTGAATTTTATTTAGAAAGAGTAGAAAAATCAGTAGAGGATTTTGTCCATACGAGTGAAGGGATCTTTCTTAAAATCATATAGCATAACATTAGCTGCTCTGAGAAAAATGGACTGTAGCAGACCAAGATGAAAGTAGGAAGACCAATCATGAAGCTAACACCATAGTCCAGGCAAGATGTCACGATGTCTTGGACCAGGGCGTTTGGGAGGAGCAGGTGACAAGTGATGGGTTCTGGCTGGTTTTACTTTGCAGATAGAGCAAACCTAATTAGCTGATGATTACATGTGGGATGTGTGAGGAAAAAGGATATCAAGGGTAACGGTCAGGTTTTTAACCCATCCAGTTAGAAACTCAGAGTTACCGAAGTAAATAGCTAAAACTGAGGTGATCGGAAATGACACAGGTTTGAGGGGGATCCAGATTTGGGTTGTAGGTCAGTTTAGTTTGAAATACTATTTGAACTCAGAAATGATTTTTATATGGGTGGTAAAATTATATTGAATTAACAGATGTAGCTCTGAGTTGTGCTTAAACCCATAATCCCTATTTCCTAATTCTAACTTCCTCTGTATCACTAGGCAGAAGAGACACTGAAGAAATACTTGGAGTCCAAGCAGGATGTGGCTGATGCACTTCTACAGACTGATCAGTCCCTCACAGACAAGGAAAAAAAGATTGAAGGTGAGAGCAGCTGAAAACACTCTAGACAGTGGGGAAGCCTGAGAAATGTTCATGTAAGCCACATTAGTCCACCCGAAATCATTACTGTAGAACAAAGAATAGCAAATATAGTTCATAGCTCTGGGGGATTTTGTTTCTTAACTGGAATTTACAGTCATCTACCTTTTGGTCACTCAGTGCAAAAATTATCACAAAAAGTTTTCTCTATGACATGAGAATAAAACAAAAAAGGGGAGTGAACAGCAATATAAGGCTGTCATGTTTCTCTGCTAATTGGAGCCTGAAGGTGAGAAGCAAGTCAAGAGACTAGATAGCCTCAAAAGCTCTTAAAAGATTAAATAAACTGGCTGGGTGAATCTGGGATCTTAAACTTGAGCAAGATGAGCAATGATGCCTCTTACCAGCTGAAGTCAGTTCTGAGGAGGACATATACAGTCGGCAGCAATAATGGCAGGAAGCATACCAGGAAGAAAGAAGCAACGTGGTCACCACCATAAATTTTTCTTTGTCTTTGCTTCCTGACAGTGCAACGTGTGAAGGCTGAATCTGCAGAGGCTGCAGCAAAAATGTTGTAGGAAATGCAAGCAAAGAATCAGCAAATGATGGAACAGAAAGAAAAGAGTCATGAGGAACATGTGAAACAGTTGACTGAGCAGATGGAGATGGAGAGGACCCAGTCAATGGCAGAACAACAGAGGACTCTAGATCTTAAACTTCAGGTATTCGATTGTGTCATCGCCACTTCTTCTTCCACTTCGGCTGAATCAAAAACACTGCTTAGAAGTGAGAGCATCATGTCAGATTAAGGACTATTGTAGCAAAAACCCTAGTAGACATTTCATTCTATTACTGCTTCTACCTGTGACCATCTCCTGTTACTAAAGGCTAATTACTTGCAGGATTAAATACCATGCATTCCTTCATTATTAATCACTAATAAACAGTAGCTATTCATTGCCAGACACTGCACAAGGCTTTACAGACAGTCTGTGATCAAATCCTCATGTTATGTTATAGGTATTGTTATATTATCAACTTTCAAATGAGAAAATTGTAATTTCACGAGGGATAAGTAATATTTCCGGGTCCTACCTTGTGGAAGAATATCTGGACTCTCCTACTGAGTGGAGTCCAAGTGGTTATGTTTCTGCCATACCTGGTATAACTTTATCTCTGCAGGCACCCTTATGCGTAGGAAGACTCCATAACCTTCTATACAATTAACCACATAGTTAAATACCCAGGATGCCTGTACCTTCCTGTTCTCCAGACTCTACCCAAAGTCTACGTTGAGTCTAAATACACCCAGAAATACAATATGGGCCAGAGCAGGCCCTGAGCTCTTCAACTCTTTTCTGTTACCTTGCCACCACAGTTTGGAGACTTGTACGAAGTTCCCTAATCAAACATCAGCCATGATTCTGAATCAGGTTGTAACCATCCTATTAGAATTCATCCATATTCCATACTTTCTTCGATATATTTTTGAGAGTCCACACTACCTAGATCAGAGTTGAAGGGGAAAAAAAATGAGGGTTTTTTTCCAGAAAGACTGTGTTGCATGTGGGTGAAAGGGCCAAGAATATGATTCTGGGTCACTAATATTTTAAAAGTATAAGAGAAGAACATTCCTGCAGCTAAAAAAAACAAAAGAAAAGAAAAAATAACAGTAAAAAATATTAGCAGTCATAAGAAGCTCAGGAGAGTGATACAGCAGAAGTTAAGGGAGGAAAGGATTTCAAGGATAACTTTCAAAAGCTCATGAGGGTTAATGTAGGTATTGGCAGGGGAAATAATGTGGGAAATGTTTTAAGTTGTGTGAGTTCGGTCTCCACTTTCTCTTTTAGGAACATGCACAGCTTCTGAAGGAGGGATTCCAGCAAGAGAGCAGGAGTCTTCAAAACGAGATGGAAGCCATCCACAGGAGAAGCGGAGGATTATTCCCAATATGCAACATACTCTAAATATCCAAGGAACGTAATTTCCTAACCAGCTCTCCTCTCCTCCACTAGGAGCGAGTTAAACGAGCAACTTCATGACATCAAACAACTGCCACTAAACTAAAGTTAAAAACATGATGCTTGTGTTTCTGTTGAGCCATAGAGTTTGCGAAGATGAAATAAACTGTGAAGGCAATGTTTTGCCTACAGAATGATTCAATTCATGATTAATTATAGTAATAATGATTAGTATGATTTTTAACTGGATCCTATACTTGAAATGATGCATATTGACTCTAGACACACATTAGATTGTTTAATGGCATTTTACAATGAGGAGATATCAGGTGGTCTCTGTTTAGGATACACTTGCTTTTTCTTACATACACCACCCTCTAGATATCCACAGTCCCTTGCTATTACTCAAGGGTTTACTTTGGTTTTTGAATAGAGGTGGAGAGTTGTAAACATAGGGCAATTCTGATGGACGTGGACAAAGCCATCGGGCATGATTGAGCTCACTCCTGCCAAGGGGTCATTGGCTCCTGGGCTTGCTGCCAATGAGGGAGATCTGAGACAACTGGCTACGAGGTGCAGACAGTGTACAGTTCTTCATTGGGTGTTGGCTGGATGGTCTATGGGCAGTGATGGGATTCCAGGATACTGGTAGGAGAATTGCTTGCCTCTGTGCAAATGGATTTCTGCGTGGATGTTCCACCTTCTATGTCTATAAAATCCCTGTAGGTTAACTACTGCCCACAGTCCACCCTACATCTGTCTTTCTTTCTTCTAGTATCCTTTCTTTAGTCTTTGCCCTCCTGCGATTCAGAAAGTAACTTCTACATCCATAGAAAGGGAAGTTTTAACTCAAACTTGAAGTAAATTCCTTTTTATTCCTCTGAGAGCCATGGTTAACTATAGTCCTACAAAACCTAAAACTGGACTGCATTTTTCACTCTGCCCCTCTGCTATCGTGTGGGAACAATATTTTGAGGGGGGAAAATGAACTGTGACCCTCAACTCACACCATATGCCAAAATAAATTTAAGATAAATCATAGTCCTGAATGTAAAAACTAATATAATAAAGCTTCTGTAAGAAAACATAGAAGAAAATCTTTATAATCTTGGGGTAGGTAAAGATTTCTTAAACAGGATATTAAATATCATGCACTATACATAACAAGTTATTAAATTAGACTTCATCAGAATTAAAATATTCCTTGGGTATTATTGATAAGACGAGATAACAAATGCTGGCAAGAATACAGAGAAAAGGGAAGCCTAATGCATTGTTGGTAGGACTGTAAATTGATGCAGCCACTATGCAAATCAGTGTGGAGTTTCCTCAAAAATTAAAAACAGAGCTACCATATGATTCTGCAATTCCACTTCTGGATATTCTATATCTGAAGGAAACAAAAACACTAACTTAAAAACATACACGTACCCTTATGTTCATTACAGCAGCATTATTTACAAAGCCAAGATATGGAAACACCCATATCTATGGTCCATTGACAACTGAATACGTAAAGAAAAGGTGACGTCTAATGGAATATTATTCAGCCATAAAAAAGAAAAAAATTGCTATTTGCAACAACATGGATGGAACTTGAACACGTGGTAAGTAAATACGTCAGACAGAAAAAGACATATACCATATGATCTCACATATATGAAATCAAATACAAAGAAAAACAAGACTATTGATAAAGAGAAGCGCTGGTGGTTACCAGAGGTAGGGGTGGAGAGTGGGAAAAAGGGTAAAGGGAGTCAAAAAGTACAAATTTCCAGCTATCAAATAAATAAGTCAGGAGGATATAATGTACAGCATAGCAACTATAGTTAATTATACTATACTGCATATTTTAAAGTTGCTAAGAAAGTAAATCTTAAAAGTTCTCATCACAAGGAAAAAATATTCTGTGACTTTGTATGGTGATGGATGTTAACTAGACTTATTGTGGTGATCATTGTGCAATGTATCCAAATATCAAATCATTATGTTGTACACCTAAAACTAATATAATGTTGTATGTCAATTGTACCTCAATAAAAAGGAATTAAAATATTCCACTCATTAAAATAAGTCATAATAAAGGAGAAAATCAAACCACCAACTAAGAGAAAATATTCACAATGCAAATATCAGTCAAAGGACTCATATCCAGAACATATAAAGAACTCCTTTAAATCAACCTTAGGGACTGAAACTTTGTACCCTTTAACGAATACCTCCCCATATACCTGCCAGCCCCTGTCAACCACCAATCTACTCTGCTTCATTTAGTTTTATTTTTTCAGATTCCTCATATAAGTGGTATCACGTGTTTGTATGTCTGACTTACTTCAGTTAGCATAATGTACTCTAGTTTAATACATGTTCTTACAAATTGCAGGACTTCTTTCTTTTTTAGGCTGAATTATATTCCATTGTATGTAAATACCAGGTTTTCTTCGTCAAGTCATCCTTCAAAGGATATTTAGCTTGCTTCCATGTGTTCGTCATTGTATAGATATCTCTGATCTTGTTTTCTTTTCCTTTAGATATATACCAAGAAGCGAGGTTGCTGGATCATCTAGTAGTTCTTTTTTAAATTTTAGAGGAATCTTCATACTATTTTCCATAGTGGCTGCACCAATTTACATTCCCTATTGATATGACTGTAAGATTTTTATTTTTCATTTTGTTTACATGGTGTATCATGTTAATTGATTTATGGAGGTTGAATGAACCTTGCATACCAGGAATGAATCTCACTTAATCATGGTGTATGATCTTTTTAATGTCTTGCTGAATTCAGTTTGCTAATATCTTGTTGCATCTATGTTCATTAGATATTGGCCTATAGTTTTCCTTTTTTGTAATGTCTTTGTCTGGTTTTGGGGTCTGGGTAATTGTGGCCTCATAAAGTCAGCGTGGGAGCCTTCTCTCCTTTTGGATTTTTTGGAATACTTTGAGGAGAATAGGTGTTAATTCTTTTTTGGTAAAATTTGGTAAAAAGTTTGGTAAAATTCCCTTGGAAAGTCACCTTGTTCAGGACTTTTGTTTGATGGGAGCTTGTTGATTACTGATTCAATTTCATTGGTAGTAATCAGTCTATTCGGATTTTTTTTTCTTCTTCAAAGAGCCTTGGAAGATTGTATATTTCTAGGAATTTATGCATTTTCCCCCAGATTGTCCAATTTGTTGGCATATAGTTGTTTGAAGCATTTTCTTAAATTTTTTTGTACATCTGTGGTGTCAGTTGTCATTTCCCCCCTTTCATTTCTGATTTTATTTATTTGGGGTCCTCTCTCTCTTTTTCTTGATGAGTCTGGTTAAAGGTTTGTCAATTTTGTTTATGTTTTCAAAAAACAGCTCTCGGTTTCATTGATCTTTTGTATTGTTTTTTCAGTCTCTATTTCATTTATTTCCACTCTGATCTTTATTATTTCTTTCCCTATACTCACTTTGGGCTTTGTTTGCTGTTCTTTTTCCAGTTCCTTTACATGCAAAGATAAACTGTTGATTTGTTTCTTTAGGTAGGCCTGCAGTGCTATGAATGTCCCTTTTAGGACTGCTGTTGCTCTGTCCCATAGATATTGATCATTGTGTTTTCATTTGCAATTGTTTCAAAAAATATTTTGATCTTTGATCTCATTCTTGACCCATTCATTATTTAGTACCATGTCATTTTGTTATTTAGTCTGTGTGTTTTTAACTATTCTTCTTGTAATTGATTTTTATTTTCATACCACTGTGGTCAGAGAAGATGCTTGATATGATTTCAATCTTCTTAAATTTATTGAGACTTATTTGGGCTTCACATGTCATCTATCTTGGAAAATGTTCCATGTACACTTGAGAAGAATGTATATTGTGCCTCTTTGGAGTGAAATGCTCTAAAAATATCAGTTAAATCCAGCTGGTCTATGTGTGATTTAAGACCACATTTCCGTATTGATATTCTGTCTGGAAGGTCTGTCCATTGGTGTCAGTGGGTTGTTAAAGTCCCCGACTATGATTGTGTTCCTGTTGATGGCAGCCTTTGTCAGTCATGATTTGCTTTATGTATTTAGATGCTCCTATGTTAGGTGCATAAATGTTCACTAGGGTGATGTCCTCTTGTTGGACTGATTCCTTTATTATTATTATGTAATGTCCTTCTTTGTCTTTTACTACAGTCCTCATTTTAAAGTCTCTTTTCCTGCATATAAATATTGCTACCCCAGACTTTTTTCTCATTCCATTTGTATGAAATTTTTATCCATCCCCTTACTTTCAGTCTGTGTGTGTCATTTGATCTGAGGTGGTTCTCTTGTAGACAGCATATGTATGGCTCTTGTTTTCTTACCCATTCAGCTTCCCTATGTCTTTTGATTGGAGCATTTAATCCATTGACATGTAAAGTGATTATTGATAGATACACTGTTATTGTCATTTTATTAATACTATGCATATTTATTTATTTTTAATTTCCTTCCTTCTTCTCCTTAA
The DNA here is from genome assembly GCF_036562045.2 of Rhinolophus sinicus. Lineage (NCBI taxonomy): Eukaryota > Metazoa > Chordata > Mammalia > Chiroptera > Rhinolophidae > Rhinolophus > Rhinolophus sinicus. The sequence goes on along the minus strand of NW_027423884.1, from coordinate 12,651 downwards.
AGAAGTTCTTTTAACAGTTCTTGTAATACTGTTTTGGTGGGGATGATTTCCTTCAGCTTTTCCTTGTCTGGGGAATTTTTTCTCTCTCCTTTAATTTTAAGTGATAGCCTTGTGAGTAAAGTAATGTTGGTTGTAGGTCCTCACTTTTCATCATTTGAATATCTCAAGCCCTTTTCATCATTTGAATATTTCAAGCCAATCTCTTCTGCCTACAAAGTTTCTGTTGAGAAATCAGCTGACAATTTTATGGGAGCTCCCTTGTAATTAAATAGTTGCCTTTCTCTTGCTGCTTTTAGGATTCTCTTTAACCTTTGCCATTTTAATTATAATATATAGTTTCTTTAAGTTCATCTTGTTTGGGACTCTGTGCTTCCTGAGATTGTATGCCTATTTCCTTCACTAGCTTAGGAAAGTTTTCAGTCATCATTTCTTCAAAAACATTCTCTATCCCTTGCTTTCTCTCTTCTCTTTCTGCGCTTAGCGTGATTTAAATTTCTATCATTAATTGTAGCGATGGTTGCACAACTCTACATTTATACTAAAACGATTGAATTCTACCTTCTGAGTTTGTGAATTGTAGGGTATGTGGTTTATATCCCAATAAATCTGTTATTTTTTGTAAAGGTTATGTAACCTGTAATCATATATATTGCCACCTCTTTTCACTTCAGCTCCTCTCTGTCCCATTTTAACTTCTGTCATCTAGCATTGGATTGACTATGCAATTTTTTTTTGCATTTTTATTAAGAACAATTGAGGTTAACATACATTTAGTATGGGTTTAGGAGGACATATATTTTTCGGTTTACAATTCCTTCCCTAAATAGTAAATTCTTTTCTAGCTGCCCCAGTGTTGTAATAACTTGCAGGAAGTTTTCTCCTGCTGAATGTGCATCACTATGTGAAGGTGCAATTTTGAAATATAATGAACCAAAGCTAGTCTGTGCAAAAATGTCCAGTTATTGGTTTTGTAACCTTTTAAATAAAAAATTCAGTTCTTATCAAAACTTGGTTAAAAATTGAAGTTTCCTGTCAGAAATATATTCAATAATACAGCATAGACAAATGTAAATCCACCACACATTATTTCTTTTTAACTGACAGTGGTAGACTAGAACTCACCCTAATTATAGTGTTTAGAATACACAAACCTCTACTAATTCTATGAAGAACAAGTATGTTTCTGTGTAAAGTCATTTTTGTTCTTCTTAATCAACTGCTTTATGTCTTATTCTTTATTCTGCTCAACCAATTGTACAAGTAAACATTTCACCAGTGTAGCAAAACCATCTACCAAACAAATGTTCCTAAGACAATGTTTCTACAAATACCTTTGGGTAAATACAAAGGAGTATGATTTTGGACTGGCATTCCCACCAAGAATAGATGAAAGTTCCTATTGCTCCATCCTTGCCATTGTTTGGTGTTGTCAATGTGGATTTTTTCCATTCTAATAGGTATGTAGTGGTAACTCATTGTTGTTTTAATTTGCAATTTCTTGGGTAGATACCCAGGAGAGGGATTGCTGGGTCATATAGCTATTCTATTCGTAATTTTTTGAGGAACCTCCACACTGCCTTCCATAACGGCTGCACCAGTCTGCATTCCCACCAACAGTGTATGAGGGTTCCTTTTTCTCCACAGCCTCTCCAACACTTGTTACTATTTGTCTTGTTGATGATAGCCATTCTGACTGGGGTGAGGTGATATATCTCATTGTGGTTTTGGTTTGCATTTCTCTGATGATTAGTGATGTTGAGCATTTTTTCATATGTCTATTTGCCATTTGTATGTCCTCTTTGGAGAAATGTCTCTTCAAGTCTTCTGCCCATTTTTCAATTGGGTTGTGTGTTTTTTTGGTGTTGAGTTGCATGGGTTCCTTGTATATTCTGGATATTAGGCCCTTATTGGAGGCACTGTTTGCAAAAATCTTCTCCCATTCAGTTGGTGGCCTCTTTATTTTGTCGATGGTTTCTTTTGCTGTGCAGAAGCTTTTAAGTTTCATATAGTCTCATTCGTTTATTTTAGCTTTTACTTCCATTACCTTTGGAGTCAAATTCATAAAATGCTCTTTGAACCCAAGGTCCATAAGTTTAGTACCTATGTTTTCTTCTATGCAATTTATTGTGTCAGGTCTTATGCTTAAGTCTTTGATTCATTTTGAATTAACTTTGGTACATGGTGACAAATAGCAGTCCAGTTTCATTTTTTTGCATGTGGCTTTTCAATTCTCCCAGCACCATTTATTGAAGAGGCTGTCTTTCCTCCATTGTATGTTTTTAGCTTCTTTGTCAAAAATTATCTGTCCATATTTATGTGGTTTTATTTCTGGGTTCTCAATTCTATTCCATTGGTCTACGTGTCTATTTTACTGCCAATACCATGCTGTTTTGATTATTGTAGCCCTGTAGTATAGGTTAAAGTCAGGAAGTGTGATACCGCCATTATTGTTCTTTTTTCTTAAGATTGCTTTGGCTATTCAGGGTCTTTTGTGGTTCCAAACAAATCTGATGATTTTCTGTTCTATTTCTTTAAAATATGCCATAGGGATTTTGATGGGGATTGCATTGAATCTGTATATTGCTTTGGGTAGTATGGCCATTTTAACTATGTTGATTCTTCCAATCCATGAGCACAGAATGTCTTTCCATTTCTTTGTGTCTTCTTCAATTTCTTTCAAAAATGTTTTATAGTTTTCAGCATATAGGTCTTTCACGTCCTTAGTTAAGTTTATTCCTAGGTATCTACCCAAAACATCTGAAAACATTTATAGATAAAGACACGTGTGCTCCAATGTTCATTGCAGCTTTGTTTACGGTGGCCAAGACATGGAAACAACCAAAATGTCCTTCGCTAGATGAATGGATAAAGAAGTTGTGGTATATATACACAATGGAATACTATTTGGCGGTAAGAAAAGATGATATAGGAACATTTGTGACAACATGGATGGATCTTGAGAGTGTAATGCTGAGCGAAATAAGTCAGACAGAAAAGACAGAGAACCATGTGATTTCACTGATATGTGGTATGTAAACCAAAAACAACAAAAGAACAAGACAAACAAATGAGAAATAGAAACTCATAGACACAGACAATAGTTTAGTGGTTACCAGAGGGTAAGGGGGGTGGGGGGTGGGGGGTGGGAGAAGAGGGTAAGGGGGATCGAATATATGGTGATGGAAGGAGAACTGACTCTGGGTGGTGAACACACAATGGGATTTATCGATGATGTAATACAGAATTATACTCCTGAAATCTATGTAATTTTACTAACAATTGTCACCCCAATAAATTTAATAAAATATATATAAAAAAATTTGCAATTTCTTAATGACACATGAGTATGATGTTGACCATCTTTTCATACGCTTATTTGCTGTCCGTACATTTTCTTTAGGAAGGTGTCTATTTGGATATTTGCTCAGTATTGAATTGGATTATTTGTTATCTTATTGTTAAGTTTTAAGAGTGCTTTGTATATTTTGAATACTAGTAGTTCATTAGATACATCTTTTGCAAAAGTTTTCTCCCAGTCTGGGGCATGTCTTCTCATTCTCTTGAAGCAGTACCTATTTTTTTATCGTCCTGAGACCACCGTCCTTTAAATTTTACAAGAATTTCAAATGTATTTAATCATGGTTTTCAACAGACTTTGTAAATTATAAAAATAATGTAAGCACAAACAAAAAATAATAATTTAGGGTATTAAATTTAAAGACAACTTAAAATGGTCTATAACAGAACGTTTTAGAAGATATTTCTTAGAAGAGTCTTCTAAGAAATCTGAAGGTAGGTCATTAAAGGTAGTGGTTAAATGTGCAACTCAAAGAGTCTCGTTAATGACCCAGCTTTCTTTTTACTTTATTCACCGACTACCTCATTTTTGTTTTCTGAGGCCAGCTCCTTTCATGTTCCCAAAACGACAGCTGTAGTTCTAGGCGTCACATATTAATTCAACACACTAAGAATGAAAAGGTACTGTTTTTCCCAAGTTTCCTTTGGTCTCCGTGAAACAAACAAACAAAAATTCCCTCAGGAGCCAGCAACAGTACTGGACAGAAAGAAAGTGGTGACAACACACATACATAAACCAAATGCAATTTGTTATTTTAACTGTATCTATTAATGGTAATAAAAGCCAACTGAGACTGAGAGAAGGTGGGACTTTTTTTAGATAAGAAACCATTATAATCAGGAGAACTCTTTAATCTCAGGAATTTCCAAGTTTGTACACACCACACATACAAAGCCTTTCTTTTTATAAGCAAAGCTTTTACAGGACCTTTGAGGAATCTGGGCAAGCAATGGGCCATGACGAGCAGACTCTCACAGGAAAGTGAAGTGCTGTGGAAGTGAAGTGCTGTGGTCAGCCTATTCTCAGGATAAGCTGATAGGGGGCACATTCTGGTGTTTAGTATTTGCTTGGAGTTGGGGGGCAGACAGAGTTCAGGGTCATTAGGGAGGAGAGAATCCTGACTAAAATTGGATCAAAGAGAGCAGTGGGTAAGAAAAGAAAATGAATAATTTTGAAAATTTGGTCAACTTCTCACTTTAGTGAGGGAGGAAATAAATACCTCTGCCCATGCCTCGTCCATCCTTCTCTTCACCGATGCCAAAATTCAGCTTCACAATCAAAGAATATTATACTACAAAGGTGGGTTTATTCTTTCATACCAAGAAGGAAAGACTAAAGACTTTCAATAACCACTTCGTAACACCTGATTAATTCTGAAAGACTAGAAGATATATCTGCAGGTCACTCTCTGGGTAGCTGGGTGAGGGATATTTGTCCAGCTATAACCAAAGCGTTCGTGATCAACCTCATCTTCAGTTGATTTCCTCAGCAGGTTTGCTGTTTGAATAGAGCTGTTACGGTCCTGACCATACCCTCCTATATACCTACACGCAGGATTTTCAGTATATTCTTGTAGACTGATTACTGTTTAGCAGTGGCTTTACACTGACTTTGTCTCTTATTGTTTTTCTCAGCAAGTCAAATGCTCTTCTAAAGGGCATCACACAAGCTTCTCATCCCAGCCTTCACTTTGATAGGCATGGGCACAGAATATGGGGGCTTACTTCTAGCAAAAGTAAATGTGACCTGTTGACCATGATTTCGGAGTAGACCTATGAAGGGTTCATTCATCTTTGTAACAACCATTGACAGAGGAACTCAAAATTAAGATATAAGAATTAGATAGGAATTTTTACTCAAATTAGTTTGGGTCTCTTTCATCAGTTGAATTCTCCATTCCTACCCCAGTCGTCATCTGCTGCCCCTGTTCCTTTTTTACCACTTTTCCCCAGATGTACACCATTCTAATTCCTTCTTATTCTGGTATTCCCCTAAATAGGACAGTCAATTGTTTGGTGATGGTGTGTGTATTAGTCAACCTAGTCATCTTTTGTGACCTCCTTTTTAACTCTGAACCTGTTGTTTTCTCTATCTCCAATTCCCAATTACTGTTCACTTATTATGTTCAGCTCTTTAGGTGATAAATTAATTACTCCAAACCAAGTTCCTGTCTTACCTTTGTATATTCAACAACTCTTTAATGTACTCTGCTGAACAAAAGGTCATTTTCTCGGGATCATCACTATAGAAAATCTTCCCAATCTAGCATAGTCCTTGCACAGTATAAGTCTTATCCTTGAAGTCATTTTTCACTACAAGATATACATTTATTAAGGGTGAAAATTTTGATTTGTTTACCTTTAATTATCAATAGCAATGATTCCCACATTTGGATTCCAAATACCAGTAAAATGTAGTCGAGTGTCACTGGAAAAACAGCATTGCCCAATTTTATATACACATAAAGACAGTTTAGAAAACTGATCATAGATTTTCACTACAATTCATGCAGAGTCCATTGTAACACTTAAAATATAAAATCATATTGAAGATAACTTCCTGATGAAAATGTGACTCGTAATATCATGTCACCAATCAAAAGAAAACAAGGCAGTTTTATTTACTGATGTTTTATACTATGTAACAGTCTTGTATTTTTTAAGTTATATTTAACAAATCTGTTTTTGTTAGTACTGTAAAACTGAGTCTCTAACATCTAGCTGCTTTTTGTTTTTATCACTGTTGTTATCAAAGAGCCTCTTTCACAAAAATATATTGGCTAAAATGGAATTAACACTGTCAATTAATAGATACAATTGTTGTTCTGTTGTTCAATATAATGGAATACAAATTTTAAAGAGATTTACAATTTCCCTGGTATACAACTCAAACATATTTGCCAGAATTTGGGCTCACATTGAAATTCAAACATGATAGGAGTGGCTTAACAGAAAGAAACAAAATGAAAGAAAACGTTTTTAGTACTTGTCAGCTTCTAAAAAATATGGGTTATGTGGTCTTGCTCATTTCAAATATTCATTTTTTACTTCAAATGTTTCTATTATTTGATTTGGAGGCCTTCAAATTATATTTAGCATTGCCTACTTTCTGCATCAAATCTGGGCACCCTAGTATTGTGTAAGTGTATGCAACAAAATAATTGTGAATATGTCTGAGCTATAAAATTAGGCATTTTACAAACACACACACACACACACACACACCTGTATTTATATTGATAATTTAAAAAATCTCCGTGGAAAGCAAAATGCTTTTTGAAAAAGGTAAAAGAAAAGAATTGAACGAAACCCCTTTTCTCTCAAAAGCACCCCTGAGAGACAGGCTGCTGACCTATCAGCCTGCTGTTTCTGGCTCACACATTCAGGCTGAGGCTCTGTCGTCATTATAGGGTTGGGGAACCTAAGCAACAACTAAAGAGGAGGGACCAGCCTGGGATTCTGAAGCCTGGTGTGGGGGAACCATGACTCTCCTCCCACTGGAGCCCAGTTCATTCCTTGCGGGTGGGGCTGGGTGGGGCATGAAAACTCAAAGTTAACTTCACAGGAAAGGGCGTGTTATTTGATTTGGTTTTGCACATCCTCACCAAAACTGCTTTGCTCTAATATCTGGCTCAATTTTCAGCTTCCAGAGAGAACCGTCTGTACCCGGAAGAGGGATTGCTGGGTCATATAGCTATTCTATTCGTAATTCTTGAGGAACCTCCACACTGCCTTCCATAACGGCTGCACCAGTCTGCATTCCCACCAACAGTGTATGAGGGTTCCTTTTTCTCCACAGCCTCTCCAACACTTGTTACTATTTGTCTTGTTGATGATAGCCATTCTGACTGGGGTGAGGTGATATATCTCATTGTGGTTTTGGTTTGCATTTCTCTGATGATTAGTGATGTTGAGCATTTTTTCATATGTCTATTTGCCATTTGTATGTCCTCTTTGGAGAAATGTCTCTTCAAGTCTTCTGCCCATTTTTCAATTGGGTTGTGTGTTTTTTTGGTGTTGAGTTGCATGGGTTCCTTGTATATTCTGGATATTAGGCCCTTATTGGAGGCACTGTTTGCAAAAATCTTCTCCCATTCAGTTGGTGGCCTCTTTATTTTGTCGATGGTTTCTTTTGCTGTGCAGAAGCTTTTAAGTTTCATATAGTCTCATTCGTTTATTTTAGCTTTTACTTCCATTACCTTTGGAGTCAAATTCATAAAATGCTCTTTGAACCCAAGGTCCATAAGTTTAGTACCTATGTTTTCTTCTATGCAATTTATTGTGTCAGGTCTTATGCTTAAGTCTTTGATTCATTTTGAATTAACTTTGGTACATGGTGACAAATAGCAGTCCAGTTTCATTTTTTTGCATGTGGCTTTTCAATTCTCCCAGCACCATTTATTGAAGAGGCTGTCTTTCCTCCATTGTATGTTTTTAGCTTCTTTGTCAAAAATTATCTGTCCATATTTATGTGGTTTTATTTCTGGGTTCTCAATTCTATTCCATTGGTCTACGTGTCTATTTTACTGCCAATACCATGCTGTTTTGATTATTGTAGCCCTGTAGTATAGGTTAAAGTCAGGAAGTGTGATACCGCCATTATTGTTCTTTTTTCTTAAGATTGCTTTGGCTATTCAGGGTCTTTTGTGGTTCCAAACAAATCTGATGATTTTCTGTTCTATTTCTTTAAAATATGCCATAGGGATTTTGATGGGGATTGCATTGAATCTGTATATTGCTTTGGGTAGTATGGCCATTTTAACTATGTTGATTCTTCCAATCCATGAGCACAGAATGTCTTTCCATTTCTTTGTGTCTTCTTCAATTTCTTTCAAAAATGTTTTATAGTTTTCAGCATATAGGTCTTTCACGTCCTTAGTTAAGTTTATTCCTAGGTATCTACCCAAAACATCTGAAAACATTTATAGATAAAGACACGTGTGCTCCAATGTTCATTGCAGCTTTGTTTACGGTGGCCAAGACATGGAAACAACCAAAATGTCCTTCGCTAGATGAATGGATAAAGAAGTTGTGGTATATATACACAATGGAATACTATTTGGCGGTAAGAAAAGATGATATAGGAACATTTGTGACAACATGGATGGATCTTGAGAGTGTAATGCTGAGCGAAATAAGTCAGACAGAAAAAGCAGAGAACCATGTGATTTCACTGATATGTGGTATGTAAACCAAAAACAACAAAAGAACAAGACAAACAAATGAGAAATAGAAACTCATAGACACAGACAATAGTTTAGTGGTTACCAGAGGGTAAGGGGGGTGGGGGGTGGGGGGTGGGAGAAGAGGGTAAGGGGGATCGAATATATGGTGATGGAAGGAGAACTGACTCTGGGTGGTGAACACACAATGGGATTTATCGATGATGTAATACAGAATTATACTCCTGAAATCTATGTAATTTTACTAACAATTGTCACCCCAATAAATTTAATAAAATATATATAAAAAAATTTGCAATTTCTTAATGACACATGAGTATGATGTTGACCATCTTTTCATACGCTTATTTGCTGTCCGTACATTTTCTTTAGGAAGGTGTCTATTTGGATATTTGCTCAGTATTGAATTGGATTATTTGTTATCTTATTGTTAAGTTTTAAGAGTGCTTTGTATATTTTGAATACTAGTAGTTCATTAGATACATCTTTTGCAAAAGTTTTCTCCCAGTCTGGGGCATGTCTTCTCATTCTCTTGAAGCACTACCTATTTTTTTTTATCGTCCTGAGACCACCGTCCTTTAAATTTTTACAAGAATTTCAAATGTATTTAATCATGGTTTTCAACAGACTTTGTAAATTATAAAAATAATGTAAGCACAAACAAAAAATAATAATTTAGGGTATTAAATTTAAAGACAACTTAAAATGGTCTATAACAGAACGTTTTAGAAGATATTTCTTAGAAGAGTCTTCTAAGAAATCTGAAGGTAGGTCATTAAAGGTAGTGGTTAAATGTGCAACTCAAAGAGTCTCGTTAATGACCCAGCTTTCTTTTTACTTTATTCACCGACTACCTCATTTTTGTTTTCTGAGGCCAGCTCCTTTCATGTTCCCAAAACGACAGCTGTAGTTCTAGGCGTCACATATTAATTCAACACACTAAGAATGAAAAGGTACTGTTTTTCCCAAGTTTCCTTTGGTCTCCGTGAAACAAACAAACAAAAATTCCCTCAGGAGCCAGCAACAGTACTGGACAGAAAGAAAGTGGTGACAACACACATACATAAACCAAATGCAATTTGTTATTTTAACTGTATCTATTAATGGTAATAAAAGCCAACTGAGACTGAGAGAAGGTGGGACTTTTTTTAGATAAGAAACCATTATAATCAGGAGAACTCTTTAATCTCAGGAATTTCCAAGTTTGTACACACCACACATACAAAGCCTTTCTTTTTATAAGCAAAGCTTTTACAGGACCTTTGAGGAATCTGGGCAAGCAATGGGCCATGACGAGCAGACTCTCACAGGAAAGTGAAGTGCTGTGGAAGTGAAGTGCTGTGGTCAGCCTATTCTCAGGATAAGCTGATAGGGGGCACATTCTGGTGTTTAGTATTTGCTTGGAGTTGGGGGGCAGACAGAGTTCAGGGTCATTAGGGAGGAGAGAATCCTGACTAAAATTGGATCAAAGAGAGCAGTGGGTAAGAAAAGAAAATGAATAATTTTGAAAATTTGGTCAACTTCTCACTTTAGTGAGGGAGGAAATAAATACCTCTGCCCATGCCTCGTCCATCCTTCTCTTCACCGATGCCAAAATTCAGCTTCACAATCAAAGAATATTATACTACAAAGGTGGGTTTATTCTTTCATACCAAGAAGGAAAGACTAAAGACTTTCAATAACCACTTCGTAACACCTGATTAATTCTGAAAGACTAGAAGATATATCTGCAGGTCACTCTCTGGGTAGCTGGGTGAGGGATATTTGTCCAGCTATAACCAAAGCGTTCGTGATCAACCTCATCTTCAGTTGATTTCCTCAGCAGGTTTGCTGTTTGAATAGAGCTGTTACGGTCCTGACCATACCCTCCTATATACCTACACGCAGGATTTTCAGTATATTCTTGTAGACTGATTACTGTTTAGCAGTGGCTTTACACTGACTTTGTCTCTTATTGTTTTTCTCAGCAAGTCAAATGCTCTTCTAAAGGGCATCACACAAGCTTCTCATCCCAGCCTTCACTTTGATAGGCATGGGCACAGAATATGGGGGCTTACTTCTAGCAAAAGTAAATGTGACCTGTTGACCATGATTTCGGAGTAGACCTATGAAGGGTTCATTCATCTTTGTAACAACCATTGACAGAGGAACTCAAAATTAAGATATAAGAATTAGATAGGAATTTTTACTCAAATTAGTTTGGGTCTCTTTCATCAGTTGAATTCTCCATTCCTACCCCAGTCGTCATCTGCTGCCCCTGTTCCTTTTTTACCACTTTTCCCCAGATGTACACCATTCTAATTCCTTCTTATTCTGGTATTCCCCTAAATAGGACAGTCAATTGTTTGGTGATGGTGTGTGTATTAGTCAACCTAGTCATCTTTTGTGACCTCCTTTTTAACTCTGAACCTGTTGTTTTCTCTATCTCCAATTCCCAATTACTGTTCACTTATTATGTTCAGCTCTTTAGGTGATAAATTAATTACTCCAAACCAAGTTCCTGTCTTACCTTTGTATATTCAACAACTCTTTAATGTACTCTGCTGAACAAAAGGTCATTTTCTCGGGATCATCACTATAGAAAATCTTCCCAATCTAGCATAGTCCTTGCACAGTATAAGTCTTATCCTTGAAGTCATTTTTCACTACAAGATATACATTTATTAAGGGTGAAAATTTTGATTTGTTTACCTTTAATTATCAATAGCAATGATTCCCACATTTGGATTCCAAATACCAGTAAAATGTAGTCGAGTGTCACTGGAAAAAACAGCATTGCCCAATTTTATATACACATAAAGACAGTTTAGAAAACTGATCATAGATTTTCACTACAATTCATGCAGAGTCCATTGTAACACTTAAAATATAAAATCATATTGAAGATAACTTCCTGATGAAAATGTGACTCGTAATATCATGTCACCAATCAAAAGAAAACAAGGCAGTTTTATTTACTGATGTTTTATACTATGTAACAGTCTTGTATTTTTTAAGTTATATTTAACAAATCTGTTTTTGTTAGTACTGTAAAACTGAGTCTCTAACATCTAGCTGCTTTTTGTTTTTATCACTGTTGTTATCAAAGAGCCTCTTTCACAAAAATATATTGGCTAAAATGGAATTAACACTGTCAATTAATAGATACAATTGTTGTTCTGTTGTTCAATATAATGGAATACAAATTTTAAAGAGATTTACAATTTCCCTGGTATACAACTCAAACATATTTGCCAGAATTTGGGCTCACATTGAAATTCAAACATGATAGGAGTGGCTTAACAGAAAGAAACAAAATGAAAGAAAACGTTTTTAGTACTTGTCAGCTTCTAAAAAATATGGGTTATGTGGTCTTGCTCATTTCAAATATTCATTTTTTACTTCAAATGTTTCTATTATTTGATTTGGAGGCCTTCAAATTATATTTAGCATTGCCTACTTTCTGCATCAAATCTGGACACCCAAGTATTGTGTAAGTGTATGCAACAAAATAATTGTGAATATGTCTGAGCTATAAAATTAGGCATTTTACAAACACACACACACACACACACACACCTGTATTTATATTGATAATTTAAAAAATCTCTGTGGAAAGCAAAATACTTTTTAAAAAAGCAAAAAAAAAAAAAAAAAAAAAAAAAAAAAAAAAAGAATTGAACGAAACCCCTTTTCTATCAAAAGCACCCCTGAGAGACAGGCTGCTGACCTATCAGCCTGCTGTTTCTGGCTCACACATTCAGGCTGAGGCTCTGTCGTCATTATAGGGTTGGGGAACCTAAGCAACAACTAAAGAGGAGGGAACAGCCTGGGATTCTGAAGCCTGGTGTGGGGGAACCATGACTCTCCTCCCACTGGAGGAGAGTCATTCCTTGGGGATGGGGCTGGGGTGGGGCATGAAAACTGAGAGTTAACTTCACAGGAAAGGGCATGTCATTTGATTTGGTTTTGCACATCCTCAGCCAAAACTGCATTGCTCTAGTATCTGGCTCAGTTTTCAGCTTCCAGAGAGAACAGTCTGTACCCAGAGGAGCCAGACGCAGGAGGTTGGTGGCTGGGCCTGATAGCCCCATGTGGGGCTGGTATGACCCATGATTTGCAAGTGATGCCA
>NW_027423883.1:20000-21732 GCF_036562045.2 Rhinolophus sinicus | reverse complement strand
CCTCTGTCAAGGAAGCCACAGGCCAAAGGTTTGACGGCCGGCCAGCCACGACCCACCCTCTTTCAGTCAGGAGGTTTCACGTTCGGACCGTCCCGTGCGGTTCATCTCGGCCCTCCGATTCCGTAGAGGCTGACAGGCCGCCGTCCCCTCCCCCCCCCCCCCCCCCGGCTTTTCAGGTTTAGTCTGCGGCCCCTTCGTGTGTCCTCCACAAGGACGTGAAGGGACCCCATGCCAGCGAACCGTACACTCAGAAACGGTTAAAACGATCAATGAATGATAGGCGGTGTCTGGTTTTACCACCCTTGGGCCGCCGCGCGCGCGCACGCACGCGCGCACACACACCAAAGCACCGTCTCCCCGAATCGGAGTCAGGGAGCTGCTCCCTGCGCCTGTCACAGGGGGTCATCTGCAGTGTGAAAAGCCAGGGTTCGGCCAAAGGGAATATTTTCTTCCCGTCGGGGCGAATGAAGGTCATTCCTCCGTGACAGTAGGCGTAGGCGCTGCCGTTCCAAAGGCGAGGCAGGCGGGGCGAGCTCTAGCATCTAAAAGCCCTTCACAGCATCGACACTTTGAATCAGGTGTGACTTTTGAGTCGCCTTACTTCTCCATTCACTCACTTCTTCGGTGGTGGGGTTCGGGGACGGGAGGGAGGGAGGGAGGACGGGAGGGAGGAGAGGAGGGGGGTAGGGGGGAGGAGGGAGGGAGGAGAGAGCAGAGACGGCTAAGGAGGAGCTAGTCAGTTAATGACACTGGCCATGGGTATTGTTCTGAAAAGTTATTTGTTTTTGTCTTTCCCCACCGCCTTCTTCGGCACACACACACACACACACACACACACACACACACACTCACTCACTCGGATTCAAGCCGTTGTTTCTCAACCTAGTCGTGTAGGACACATCTCCCCCCCCCCCCGCCCCGCCCCGCCCCGCCCCCCCGCATAGGACAGACTCAAATCGAAGTGTGTGGTGGCGGTGGTGGTGGTGGTGGGGGGACGGGAAAGCTTTCTGGTGCCCAGAGGGGGGGTGGGGGTTGGGGGGTGGGTGGGGATTTCCGTCCAAAATAGAAGTAGTGGCGGGGGGCGGGGGAAGCGGGAGGAGGGACGGCTGACTAGAAGAGGGGCGTTCTACGTATTCGATGGGGGGCGGGGGGGAGAGGAATGTTTTCTGTCACTCCCCCGTCGCTCAGGAACTCTAGTCGGGGGAGGCGCGGCAACAGGGTGGGGCGTCGTCTGTTGTGGGGGAGGCGGGAGGTGGGAAAAAAGAAAACGAGGAAAAGAACAATCGAACAAACAAACAAAAAACGAGCGAGGCTGCCAGCTGGGTCCAGTCCCTCGCTTTCCGGGGCCGGTCGTCCCAGGCGCGCGCTTCGGCGTTGAGTGCGGAGGGCCACTCTGTCGTTCTCTTCGGTCCACCGGAGAAATAAACACCCTTCGTGGCCAGAGGGAAGACTTTCCGTGTGGTGCGGACAACGGCGAACGACGGTCACGGGGATAGTTCATCACATAGGTACACGTAGGCCCTTCTCGGTGTGATCCATAAACGGTGGCGTATTTCGTGCTAACGATTGTCAGTCACCGCTGTTCCGAGTACCATCCACACCTCCCTGTAAACCGCGCCCCGCTCCCGGACGCGCGCAGGCTGCGCACACCCGCCTCCCGCCACCCCTCTCCCGCGCCCCACGCCCTTCTTCCGGCCATGCGCGGCCCCGGCCCCGCCCCCACACCCACCTC
>NW_027423883.1:0-7500 GCF_036562045.2 Rhinolophus sinicus | reverse complement strand
CGCCGACCTCGCCACGCCTCACACGCGCGCGCGCGCCACCCCAACCCGCCGCGTCACCGGGCCCCGAGGACGCCCGCCGTGGGGAGCCGCCGTCCGCCCCCGATGTAAGGGGCGGGGGCGACACCCGCGCGGCGAGAGGCCGGCCTCGGTAAGCTCCCGGACGCGAAGGGGTGAATCGGCAGCGGCGGCGAGGAGGCCGCGCGCAAGACGGGAGGCCCCGCGAGGAAAGGGCGCGGGCGCGCGGCCGGGCACCCCGTGGAAGGGCCGAGGGCGCAAGGCGGGCCGCCGGGAAAACGCACGGGGATCCCCCCGCCACACACGAGGGCGGCCCCGCGACGCCCGGGACGCCGACCGGCCTCGGCCACCCTCCCGCGAGCCTGGCCGCTGCCCGGCCCCCTCCGCCGGGGGCCCCCCGCGCGAACTTGGCGCCGCCGAGGGGGAAACCCCCCCCGACGGCGTCCGTCTTTCTCTTTCTCCAGCCGTCCGGTCGCGGCTCGGGAAAAACCCACACCCGGGAACGACACCCCCGAGCGAGGCGGCCCCAACCCGTGCCCGCGGCGCCACCGGCCGCGGCTCGGGACAGGAGCAGGCGGAGAGCCGCTCGACGCGGAGAAGCGGGAGGCGTCGGAGGCCGAGCCGCCCGCCCCACACCTCGCCGCGCGGCATCAAGCGCCGCACGCGCCCACAGCAACGCGGCCTCAAAACCGCGCCGGGATGCCGGGCCCGGGCCCGTGCGTGACCCTCCCCGACTCGGTGGGGGAGGCGCGGGCCGCGGTAGGCCGGAGAGCACCGCTCGGGGCCCCTCGCCACACGGAGCGGAGGGGCCCCTTGGCTGGCCAAACTGACACGCGCAGATGAGGGGCGGCGGCTGGGGATGCGGTACCCCAAGGCACCCTCTTCGGATCGCTAGAAGGCTTTCTCACCGAGGGGGGCATCGCCCCCGACCCGGGACACGCCCCGTCGGGCACGGGCCAGAGCGCTCGGACGCCGGCGCCTGGGGTTGGGGGTCTGCGGTACGGGTAAGAGGGAGACGGACGACGGCCTCCGCGAACGGAGGCCTCAGGCGGGAGCACAGCGCGCACAACGACACGAGGGCGAAAGACGCCGTCGTCCACGAGTAGCGTGAGCGCGCCGCACACCCCTTCACAGACAGCCAGCGGCCGGAAATTCACCGGCCCCGGGCCGCCACGACCGCCCGCGCGGCACCTGCCCCCAGCAGCGTGGGGACGGGTGAGACGCGGCACGGCGCCCGTCCGAGTCAGGCCCCGAACGCCAGACGCGAGCAGGGGGCACACGACGAGGCACCCGCCGCCTCCCCGCGAGCGGGGAGAGGGAGAATGCCTCCTTCCCTCCTTCGACCTTACCGACTCGACCCCCGCACACACACTTGACCGGGATTGACCCGACGGGGCCGCCGGGAGCGGGAAGCGACGCCACCGACTCGGCCTCGGGCACCTGAGGGACGACCTGGAACGCTCCAGGGGCACCACCAGAGGGCCGGGCGAGGCGCGCAGGGCGCGACGGCGGGACGGCCCTCCCCGCCGCGGGGAGAGCCGCAACGCGAGACACGGCCGAGGCCGGGCGGAGAGTGTCCGCTGCGTCAGGAGACCCCTGGCCCCGCCGGCGCCGTGAGGCAGGAGGCGGGGGGGAACGGGGTCGGGCCGGAGTCCGCACCCCTGCCTTCCACACACCGCCATCGGGCGGGCGGGAGGCGAGGGGCCCGCAGGCAGAGCGAGAAGAGCGGTCCCATTCGCCATGAATGTCCGTCCCTCGTCTGGCGCGGCTTAGGCCCGGCCCGGGAGAGCGCGACGTCACCACATCGATCGGAAAACACAACGGGCAAAGAGGCCACGGGGGAAGGTAGCGCAGCGAGGACAACGATCAGAGGAGCCTGCTTCAGCCTCGCCGCACACCCCACTTCCCGCAGGGCTCGGCTGGCGGCGAGGGCCCCGCGAGGAGGCAGCGCCTGCCAGCGGCAGAACGGGCACCTAGGCACCCGGACCGCGCCCGTGTGAATGCACGGCGAGGGGGGCGCGCGCGGCGAGACAACCCCGCAACGCCTGCCACCCCCCGCCACCCTCGGGTACCAGAGACCGGAGGGCTTCGTGTCGACCGCGGGTCCTCCGGGAACGCCTGGATTACGCGCGAGCCGGCGCGCAGGCCCAAGCGGGCGGCTCACGAACCAGAGACAGGAGGGCCCGGGCACCGGGCGGCGGGCAGCGCCCGCGGGCGGCACCCACGCGCTCGCGCCGAGCCCGGCCCCGTCGGGACCGTTCGCCAGAGGACTGCGTGTCCACACCTCTCCGGTGGCACAAAATGTCGATCTCTGGCGAAAAATCACCGCGCCCGTCGGCGGCGCCTATCCACGGACCTCAGCGGCCTCCTCGGAACCGGTCTCGGGCCACGGACCCCGGTCACCACCCCATCCCCGCTAGCGGGAGGGCAGCTGGGCCACCTGGTCGACCCCGAAGCAGGGGCCCCGAAGACAGGCGAGGAGGGCGAGGGCGAGATACTCCCCACCGCAACGGTCGCAGGCGCGGGCAGGGGCCGCCACGAACCACCGCGCCTCCAGAACTGGGACTCAGGGAGGGCGTGAGGGAAACGTACCACCGAGGCGCCTCCGACGAACGGGCCTCCGACGGCCCACCCCCACCGGCCCGGCCGCCCGCCCGGTCTCTGGGGACGGGAAAACGGGGGAGGAAAAGTCGAGTCGGACCGACCGGGACCCGCGCGTGCCCCCGTCCCGGTCCACCTCGCCCTCCACGTGCCTCCCCGCAGGGCCCGGCCCCGGTCCCCGCCGCCGGAACGGGACTCCGGAGAGTCGCGTCCGGCGACACCGTCCCCCGCGAGCACGCACGCGGGCCGGGGACTCCCTCCCCGGCCACACGCGCGGGCGGCGTACGGTCAACGTCTCCCGATCGGGACTTGGGTGAAAATTCCCGCGGAGGGGCGTCCGACGACAGGCCCGCGGGAAGGACCGCGGACGGCCTTGTGGGGCCCCCATCCGGCCATCCCGCGCGGCCCCGGGTCGGCGGGCAGCCTCCGGAGCGGGACGCGGGGGAGAGAAAACAAAGTGCGATCGACACGGAAGGGCCGACGCCGGGCAGGCCCGGCCGCGGGCCGGGCGGGCGGGCCGGCGCGCGGGCGCGTCCCGCCCTCTCAGCGTTCCTCCGCGAGCGGAGGGGCACGGGCGAGCGCCGGTCGACGCGACCGGGCAGCCCGGGGGACGGGCGGCGGTCACTCCCTCAGAAACCTGCACCTCCAATCTCCGGCGAACGGGCGACGCGCCGTCTCCACGGCACCACCGGGACGATTCCGCCGGTGACGCCGGCCGCCCGCGACGCCTCCCCGGGCACAGCGGCCAGATCCCTCCCCTTGGCGCGGTCGCCGGAGCTCCGGAGGGAAGGGACGATATAAAAGCGGCCGCCAGGTGGCGCCCGACAACCGGAGCGAACGTCAGCGGGACGGATCCGGATCGCGAGCCGGCGAGGGCGCCCCGCCGCCGGCACGGTCGCCGGACCTCGTCCCGGCCCACCTCGGATGGCCTCTCCGGGCCCGGAGCGGGCCGGCTTCGGCCACCGAGCTCCCGGCCGCCACGACGCGACCCCGGCCGCTCAAGGGGGACCCGGGGCGGGCGGGGAGAATCTTGGGTTTGGTTTCGTTTTCTTCCTTTTGCGCGAGATCTTGATCGAAAGACAGCTCACGTGCGACGCCGTATTCGTCTCGGACACACGTGGTAGCCAGTCCACGGGGACCCACCTCCTGGAGTACCGTATTTTGCACTGTATAACCCCCGGTAGACCGCGCACCCACGTCTTTGGCCCAATCTTTCGAGGGGGGGGGGGAGGACGTTTCCTTTTAATCCCCTCCCCCCCCCCCGTGTGTCTTTACGTTTCGGTACCCATCTTCTGCATCACAAGGGAATTCTAGCGTCCAGTCTTTGACGCGTTCCAGTATGAGAAATTTTACGTAACGAGTAATTACAGAACGCAAGAACAGGTGCGAGGTTCGAGACGTTTCACGTACCGGTCACACCCTCAAGGCCTTTTACGCACCCTTGAAGGCCAAGAACTCTTGGCCGCTGCCAGTTCCTCCGAGTTCCACAAAACCGATGATCCCACGCCAGGGTATTGACTTATCGGTCATGCGGATATCGTGATCGACGTCTAGGATCACGCTTTTAACTCAGAAGCGTCAATAAAAGAATGAAAAAATACTCAACCACGTACGGAATCGGCCCGAGCCGCGTAGAACGCGCATCCTCATCTTCCCCTCAGACACTCGGGCCAAACGGTGCGCATTATACACGGCGAATTACGGCATCTGTTTCCTATCTGGAACTTCGGACCTCTCCCTCTTCTCTATGTCTCCCCCGCCCCCTTTTAATGTCTCAATGACAGTCCACGGTCAATACCATTCCATATCAGCTTCAGGTGTACCGCACAGCGGTTAGACATCTAGACAGTGCAGGAAGCGATCCCCCGGACCGGTACCCACCCGGCACCACGTACACGGTCACGACCACATCCTCGGTCGTGTTCCCTCTGCTCGACACGCCCGTGGCTATTTCTTTATCCCTTCCCCTTCGGCACCCTGCCCCCAACGCCGTCCCCGCACCATCGCCCCGACCACACGATCCGGTCCCCGTGTGACACCGTCCACGGTGATCGCCATAGGGTCGACTACATTCCTTACGCCGTACCTCACAGCCCCGTGACTACCGTGCCACGACCAATCTGTACTCATTCACCTTCCCTTTTCACTCCCCCAACGCCCCCCTTCCGGATCTGTTTGACCGGGAATCAGAGAAGTGGGGTGAAAGTGGAATCGTCGTCGTCGTCGTCATCATCACCGTAAGTAATAATAAATCCCCCACCCGGCCGGGCGTCGGCAGGAACGAAACAGACCGCCCCGCGCCACTCCGGGGCGAGGCCCGGCGCCTCGGACGTGAGTGAAACCACGCCCGGGGCGCTCAGGCCTCCAGCGCTCCCAGGCGGCTCCGGGCTCAGGAAGACTTAGAAGAATCTGGGGGCCGTCGACCGCAACACGGCAACCGGGCACGTATTCAGAGGACGACCGCGACCGCGGGAGCATCGTCTCCTTTTTCTTCCCCCTTTTCATTCCATCTTTTTCCAGCGGAGGGAGGGGAGGGTCTCTCCCAGACAGAAGAAGCCCACGAGCCAGACAGGTGACGTCTACACACACGCACGGTCCCCAGTGCTCGCGTCTGGCGGGGTAGTGCAGGATTGTGAAATGACGGTGCCGGCGAAACCGATACCGAAGACAGGCCACGTTCTAATCGTCCCCGTGACGCGGGAGGCGGAGGGCAGGAGCGCGCGCGGGCGGGGCGGGGGGGGGCGGAGAGCCGCTCGCAACATTCAAACTGTGGGGGTCAAAACGTTACACACGCCTACACGGACCGTCACGATCTTTGGCGAGTCAGGACAATTCACCTTTCAACATTCTGACTCCCCCCCCACCCCGTTTTCGGGATCGGTCACTTCTCCCCGAGCTCCTACGAGGGGGACGTTTCCACCACCGGCACTTCCCCGTGACGTTTCATCTCTCTCTCTCTCTCTCTCTCTCTCTCTCTCTCTCTCTCTCTCTCTCTCTCTCTCTCTCTCTCTCTCTCCCTCCCTCCCTTCCTCCCCCTCCCCTCAACGACCCTGCACCCCAGTCGATCGGGTCGCAGTTTCAGCGGTCAGTCACAAGGTGGCAGTGTTGTCGCGCCCGTGCTCGGGAGTCTTCTAAGCCCGTGCTGGTTCGCTTCAAGACACAACCCCTTTCTAGTCTCCGTCTCCGGTCACCTCTTCAAAAGAAATACTCTCATTTGAGGATCCGTTTGGGCGCAGACAGGAGTAGGAGACAACGCCGAACACACTAGAGTGTCTGTGTGACTGCACGTGTGTTTTTATCACGGTGGTAAAAACAGACAATTGATCGTTTTCACAGTTTATGAGCATGCAGTTCACTGACGTGAAATCTGATCCCCTCCTCGTGGACAAAAAAGGAGGCACATCCTAAACCTGACTGGTCTGGAAGGGGCCAGCCCTGCAGGCGGCAGGGTATCGACACCAAAAGTAAACACATAGAAATTACTGCCGTGTTTCTCCAGAATGAGATCTAGCCATACCATCAGCTCTCGTGCGTCTTTTGGGGCAAAAATTAATATAAGACCCTGTCTTTTTAATAGAATAGAACGTCATACCGGATTTTCTGTGAGACTGGGTCTTACGTTCATCTTGACTGCAAAATACTCATTCGAGCTGATTGTCCAGCTAGGTCTTATTTCGGGGAAGCGTGGTAACTGAAAGTGGGTCGTAGGCAGCGGTCACATCTCTGGCCCGTACTTTTTCGGACAAAGGTCAATGTTTACCTGCAGGGAGACCCTCTGTCGTCTCTTGGCATTGAAGATGACAGACCCTCGGAATTTCAGAGTCATTCCTCTCTCTGTACCCCTCGGGGCAAGACCTGCCGCACCGGAGCCCGAGACCACAGAAATCCTCACCCTCCTCTCGCGGGCCGAATACCGTCTCCGTGCTGTAAACATTCATGATTCACTATCTCGCGTCCACCGGTGTAAAAGAAAGAAGTATGTGTCCTCCATTTTACTTTTATCCGATCCCACAGATCTCTCCACTCTTCTCTCTCCAACCCCATTCGACTACCACCGAGCGAAGTCACTCACGTGATCCTCCTTACGTCTCTTCCTCTGATTCCGATGTACAAGGTGTGATCGGACGTCACGGTGAATGGGTAAATATAAGGAAATTAGGACACCGAAGATTCATCGCCATCATCTCCCCTCAAAATACTCCCACTCGCCCCAACCACACTTATGCCATTGTCATCGGCACTTTGCATGAGGCAGTCCTGGAAGTCCTCGCTCACGGGTGCCTTTAGTGGCCGTGTTGTGGCTGCCTCGATATCGTGAATCCTTTTGACTTGGGGGGAAAGCCAGAACTCGTCGGTCCCAGAGCCGGCGAATAAAGGCGGAGGAGGACACACCGTCGTGTGTTCCTGCGGCAGGAATCGCCGTGAGCCAGAAGCGATGTGTGGCAGCGGCGTTGTCCGCGGCGGATTCACGGCCTGCTGTAAACACGCCTTCAGTCAACCGTAGCTCACACGACTGACCGCACAGAGCGAGTGGAAACTCGTCACGCACCGTTACTACCACCTCTCCCCAACAATCAGACCGGCGGTAAATAAGCCCGGCATGATTTTTCATGAGGCGGCCCCGAAAATGAGCCCGAAGCATATTTTGCAGGAAAAATCCACACGAGACCCGGTCTTATTTTTGGAGAAACACGGTAAGGTTCGATGTGCCGCTTCCTACGTCGAAGATACCTGCCTTTGTCTTGAAGGGCACGACGCAACAGCGTTCACCGTGCTTTGTGATCACAACGGAGAAGCTCCGTGTCGCTCATCGCTTCTGCTATGGCGATCTCTGTCGGATAAAAATATTATGGCGTGTCCTTAGCCACCTTACTCACCGGATCT
>NW_027423882.1:0-22506 GCF_036562045.2 Rhinolophus sinicus | reverse complement strand
ATTGATATCAAATCCTCCCAAATCAATAATTTTATTAAATGAAAATGAATTAAATGCCTGACATTCAATAATGCATAGGACAACTATGTAAAAAGTCACTAAAAATACAGAAGAATTGAAGAAGAGCGTAAGACAAACAAGTTCAGCAATTTTTCAGGATACATGGTTCATAAATATTAATTGTATGTCTATACAGAACAATAAATAATCAAAAATAAAATTAATAAAACTTTCCTTTACAATAGCATTCAAATGAATAAAATATGTCAAATTTAACAAAATACGTATTCTACAAGAGTGCTACACACAAAAAAATAAAAAACAAATAAAAAAATAAAGAATAAATTAAGGAAGATCCAAATAAATGGAAAGACATCCACATATTTGGATTGGAAGACTTAATATTATTCAGATAGCAATATTCACCAAAGTGATCTACAAATTCAATACAATCCTTAGTAAAATTCCAGCTGATTTCTTTGTAGAAATTTACAAGCTTATCCTCAAATTCATATTGAAATACAAAGGATACAGAATAATCAAAACAATCTTGAAATTTAGAAACAAAGTTTTCCAAAACTTCTATAATCATGACAGTGAAATACTGGTATAAAAATATACATATATAGGTTGAAAGAATAGAATTCAGAGTCCTGAAATAAAACTTTACATTTGTGGTGAATTGATTTTTGACAAAAGTGTCAGGACAAATGACAGAAAAGTTTAGAGCATATATACAAAGTAAATGAAAACATTAACTGGAAAACATGTCTGCACCCACATGTTCATAGCACATTATTTACAATTGCCAAGACATGGAAACAACCTAACAACCTAAGTTCCCATCGAATGATGAATGGATAAAGAAATATATATATAATGGGATATTATTTATCCATAAAGAAATAAGGAAATCCTACCATTTGCAACATGGATGAATTTTGAAAGCATATGCTAAGTGAAATAAGTCCAACAGAGAAAGACAAATACTGTATGATCTCATATATATGGGGAAGCTGAAAACAAAAACAATATACACCAAATTCTTATGAAAAGTGATCAGATTTCTGGTTACTAGAGGCAGGGATGGAGGGAGGAAGGGTTAGAGGAAGGTGGTCAAAAGGTATAAACTTCCAGTTATCAGACAAATAAGTACTAAAGATGTAATGTACAACATGATAACTATAGTTAACTCTGTTGTATGATATATAGGGAAGTTGTTAAGAGAGTATATCCTAAGAGTTCTTATCACAAGGAGATTTTTTAAAATTCATTTTCATTGTCTCTAATAATATGTGGGATGTTAACTGAGCCTACTGTAGTAATAATTTCACAACATATGTAAATCAAACCATCATGCTGCATACCTTAAACTGATACAGTGATGTATGACAATTATTTCTCAATAAAACTGGAAAGAATAGTCTTTTCCACAAATGGCATGGGCACGACTGCATTATCCACGTGAAAAAAGGGAATTTGGACCTCTACCTCAAAATGTACACAAAAATGATTGAAAATTAATCATAGACATAAAAGTAGAGTTTACAATATAAAACTCTTAGAAGAAAACATAGAAATACATATTAGTGTCTTTGAAGTAAGTGATAATTTCTTACATATGATATCAAAAGCACAATTGACAAAGAAGAGGATAGAGATATTAGACTATATTAAATTAGACATGCTTTGTTGCAAATGATATCAAGAAGAAAAATAAACCTCTCAGAATGGGAAAAAATGTTTGCAAATTATATATCTGACAAGAGACTTGCATCTGTGATATATAAAGAATTCTTAAAACAATAACTTGTTTAAATTGAGACAAGTAACTCAATTTAAAAATTAGCTAATGATTTGAATAGGTATCTCATCAAAGGAGGTATACAGATGGCCAATAATCACATGTAAATATTTTCAACATCTTTAGTCATTAGGAAAAGAGAAATCAATACCAGAATGTAATGTCACTTTATACCCATTAGTATAACTAAAATAATAATAAAAAAAGACAATAACAAGTATTGTCCAGGATGTAGAAATAGGGGAATCTTCACACACTACCACTAGGAATATAGCATAGTAGAGCCTCTTTGGAGAACTGCTGGGCAGTTTCTCAAAATGTCAAACACAGAGTTACCCTATGACTCAACAATTCTACTTGTAGTAATATAACCAAGATAAATAAAAATATGTCTACACAAAAACTTATACGGAAATATTCCTAGCAGCATTATTCATAATAATTGAAAAGTAGAAACTGCTGATAAATGGATAATTTCAGCTGATAAATGGATAAAGAAAAATGTGGTGTATCCATACATGGAATACTCACCACCCTTTGTCAGGGTTAATGCTGAATTAAATATATGTTGAACAATGTGGGAAAATAGGAAGTCATTCTTCATAAATTTTTGTTTGTTTGTTTAACAAGCTGTATGCAGTAGGCGATAAGCAGAAAGCAGCTTTATTTTTGTCTACCATTTTTTCTCCCAACACTTTTTATTGACTATTGATAGTTGTTTCCCAAGATCCTACCTTCTTCTCACATGAAATTTCATATGCACTATGTAACTTTTAAAGTCCCTTTTATATTAAAATGATTTCAGACATTCTAATTATTATACAATACTAAAATTATATTCAAGTTTATTTCCTTCCTGGGGCACAAAAGTTCACAGAGTATGGGATGGTGGAGTGGCAGGGAATGACCATGATTTGCTGTATGCTTCCGTGATCTATCCGCTCCCCACTTGCTGTACGCCAAACTGGACTCTTCAAGATAAGTGGGAGATGTAGGAGAGGTACAATGCAGAACGATGTGGTAACACCGCCTTAGCTTTATGTTCTACTTATCTTCTCAATATCTTCTCACTACCTCAACCCCTTAGACAAGGGGAAATGAGAAGAAACTGCTCCCTCTTTCATTCATTCTCTCTCTTTCTTACTTTCTTTGTAATCTTGGGTATTTCCTTTATAATAGAATATGATTTCACATATTTTTGGCTTTATTATATATATTTTTTTCTGTGTTGGGGACTCTGATAAAATCGAAATGTAAAGAATGCAATTTTAACATCCTGAATAAAAACTTTCTACAACATAAAGTACACACACCCCTACACACAAACATACATATACACACATGCACACACTGACAGTGCTCCTATTCAAAGTAGATCTATCAGCACAGTACCATCACAAGTTTAAAGTTCAAAAATGGCCAAAGATTCTGAAAAAATAAAATAAAATAAAAAGCACAAATGGTGAATCAATGCCGATGTATTTACGATGTTGTACTGTGATGTTGACTGTACTGTGAGGCAAAGACCACATGAAGACTCAATGATGGTAATATCGATATGATGTGGAAACCAGAAGAAGTAACTACCCATCAATAAAGTAAAACTAACTACCAGAGAAAAAACAAGGGCAACACAAACAATAAAAATGCTTAATTACGAAAAAAAGTAGGGTGATAAAGCTCTAGGAATATTCAGAAGAATGTAGACATGTATTCTTTTTACTACATCCTTCCCAATTTTTGCCCCTCAACTTCCATAACAGTAGCAGTTATATCTAGACTTCGATTTGGCATATATGAATAAATGCATGTGATTAGCAACAACACTATAAGGCTAAAATAATCTGCTTTCTTTTAATTCTAAAAATCCACTGACTGACATGAACAATAGCAACAGAGAAAAATCGATTGACCTAGGAACCCCTACACCTAAGATCTACATTGTGAATTCTGTGTAGTGTGTGTCATTTCAAATGAAATCTGTCTGATTAGATGATCCATGACCTCCATTTACAAATTAGGAGGTAGTGCCTGGAATATGTGAAAGGTTACTCTTGGTCTCTAATTTGTGGCTGTACAAAGTGAAAGTCATTGTTTTGTTTTTTTTCTCCAAACAAAAGAAGTTATTAGAGAAAGTACAATTATCTCAATGCCTATTATTAAGGATATAAATAATACAAGATTCTAGAATGATTCAGAACATATTAGCTTTGTTTAAGTCCGATTATGTGGGAAGAAATTTTAAGTAGAACACAACAAGTTGGAAAACTGACAGGCCTAAAGGAGTTAGGAGTTTTTCGATCATTGTGCCAAGAAGATGATTCACGCAGGAAAAAGAAAAGCTACTTTTAGTTACATAGAGGAAGGTCGATGCAAATATGTAAGTGAAATATATCAGTTCATAAAGTTTTGACATTCAGTTAGTTGGCTATTGATATACTACTCTAATCAAATTATCATAAACTTTGGCAGTATTCATTACTTTTAAAAATATTTTTTCTAATTTATATGCACAGGATAATAAACCGACTTTTGTTTACATATACCAAAATATTTATTGAGTATATATAATAAATTTGATCTCTGTATAATAAATTGAACATTATATATATAGAGAGAAAATTTTATCTATGCATAATGAGATTTCAATATGAAATATATAAATGCTGTTTTCATTTCTCCAAGTTTCCAAACAGAAAAGTTAAAACAGGAATCTTGGAAGCCCATAATGAATCTGAATATGAAAGATAAAATTGAATATAGATACCCTAAGAATATTGAATGAAAACCATTAAAACATGCTGTTTTAGTTTAGTTTAGAGCTGAAAAATTATATTGCATTAAAGAAAGTTTAGGTTTGGAGTCAAATATTTTTGAGTTTGAATTCAAACCCACATACTGTACAACAGTGAGAAAATTAACCTCTCAATTTATTCATCAATTAAATTAATATTAGAATTTTAATCTCATAAAGTTATTGTGAGGCATAGACATACAAACTGCAAAATACATAGAAATGTTCAAAGCATTTAATAAATATTAAGCACTGCATAAATATTTACTACCATTATTTTGGAGTTTTATTTTGTTTTGTTTCTAGCTAAGATCAAATCAAGCAAGCATTCAGCGATAAAAACACTGAATGTTTATTTGGGTGAAAGTTTTGCACTTTGCTAGGCATGTGTTGACTATTATAGAATTGTCTTACACTAGTAAAGCACATTTAAAAGAACATGTTTCAAGTGTGAAGTCATACATTTATTTTTCAACATGATTTTTTTTAACACTTTGCATATACTAGGCATAATGTGAGGTATTGGGGATAAAATAGTTATAAAAATATCATCCTTAACCATAATAGACTTTATAATCTGAGGTAGTGAAGATATTAATTATACAATTACAAAAATGATGTAAATTTGCTAGTGTTATAAATGTACTGAAACAAAAAATTCATGATACTATGTGATTGATGAAAGATTTTCCCAAGTCAGGGAGGTCAGAAGGGCTTCTTGGAAGATTATAATTAAAGTATCATTTTATGTATTTATCATTAAATATTTAGTGCTCAACATACTGCAAAGCTGTAAATAAGGAATATGGGGAGAAAATTTCCCTAATAATATCTAAGGACATTTCAGTTTACTTTGGAAAGCAAAATAAATAAAACTATACTTTTTAAGTATAAATTAATACATACGGATGAACATACCTAGATAAAGCTTCGAGATGACAAAATCCAATTCAATTACCTTTATCTTTCCAACAGATTTTTTTTTTTTAGAACCTTCAATATGTTCATGTCTCGTACCAACATAATTCTTTTCAAATTGAAGTACTGCTTGGGTGCTCTGTGAAATAAAATTGAATGATTATGTCTTATCCAGATTTTTTTTGTAAAGAACACTTTCAAATGTAACTTCATTTAAGAGAAGTGAGGAAATTACAAAACTAACCTGTGGGAAACGTTACCTGTGTAATCATTTGCCTTCCTAATATATACATTTGTAGCTCTAAACCGGACTATAATGAGATAAATCATAAAATCAAAAAGCGTGCTGAGTCCCATACTTCACTGTACTGATAATCAAGGATGTATTATTGTGTTAAGTATTTCTGTCTAGTGAAGATAAGCAAGCACTTTTCTATCTCTGAAGGACAACTATTCTTCTTACAGAGAGAGAGCTTGGTTTTTGAATTTAAGACCTAATGGAATGTGATGCGTTATTTACTTTTTAAGTTTCCTTCACATGGAGACTTCAAAAATTGATAATGCTTCTTAACTTTTCTGAATAACATCACTGCATTTATATCAAGGGAATCGGCCCTGATAAAAGCTTATATTCCTCATGAATATATACAACAAATATATATTAAAAGACACTTGTAAAGGTGGGATAAGAACATAAATATAATTTTTCTCATTCTTCAAAGTCCAGGTTACCTAAATTGGGTGGTTTATGTGATTAACTAGTAAGTAGGCCGACAGATGTGCTATATTTTGTCACTGGGGATTAAGAATCTTTGGTTAGGAGTGACATTACCAAGGTAGCAACGTGGGTTGCTCCTGACTTCGCTCCCCCTGACAAAATGAACTAACAACTATTCAAAAACAACTCACCGTGTAGATAATTATAGAACACAGAGTGAGACTGAAGCACCCCCTGTAACACAGAGACCCAGACAGACCACACTAGAAGGTTAGAGAAGCGGTTGCACTTTGCCCACATTCCCGCTGCCCCGGGCCAGTACAGCGCCATGAGGATAGGTCTCCCTGGGCGCTGGTTCCTCCAATGAGGAAAGAGAACTTGGGGAGGAGGAAAACCGGATACTCCATCATTGTGGGTCAGTTTGTGGGAACCCCTACTCTGAGCTTCGATCATGGAGATAGCGGAATTTGTGGGGCTCAACCACTGGGAATCTGACTGATGGAGAAGTGGATAGGAGCTTGCAACAACCAGCACATAGATCTTGGCAGAGCGAGTTCTTACCTTCAGTGCCCAAGTAGTAATCTGAACCAGCAGTGTTGCTCATCTGCAGAACAAAGTCGGAGACGTATTTTCACTAGGGAATTCAGTGGGATGCGGATCTACCTGATCCAGATCCTCAGAGGAGTTTTTCTGGCCCTAGAACCCAGTTTACCCACACCCAGAAAGAAGGTGAATCAGAGCCCACCCGCTGTGGAGAGTGTCTTCTGGTCCCATCTGACCAGAATGGCTGGTGACAACACCTGGAAAGAGTAGGGTCCTGCACTGTGCAAGCCAAGAGGAAGGTGGGTAGAGGTGATAGCTCCCAGAGCAAAGGGGAGCATTCCTGTGCAAGGCAGAGACAGTGTATTAATTAATAGCCAAGGCTGAGAGTAACTCCTGGCTCCTGCCAACAAAAGAGCTTGTTTGGGAAATTGAGAGAAGCCTGGAGCAGCACCTCCAGCTCCTGCCCAGGTAAGGAAGCTACAACACAGTGCAAGTGGCTGACAACAACTCTTGATAATTGAGTGTCCCAGTGGCACTCCAGCAGAGAGATGGGCAGTCAGAGACAATAGTTTGCAAATCAAAGGCAGTGGCCTTGTTTGGTCAGGGTGCTCGGAGTGTGGGTCAGCTTAAGTTAAGACAACAAAGAGCTTTATTATCTCTAGAACTGCTTCTTTCATTGCAGAACACATGGGGAACTGCAGAGTCCAAGCACAGTGCACAGTGTCAGTTAAACAAAGAAGACAGCCCATGCCCTCCCCCAACTCCCATCTGCAGAGCAAAACCAGTGGCCTCACCTGACCAGGGAATTCATTGCACACTCTGGCCTGATTTGCGTCCCCGAACAAGGAGATATGTAGTCCCTAGGTACTGTTCTACTGCCCTGCCAGTGCTTGGAAGCTAATTCATAGCCTCATTTACTACTGAACACAGTACAGAGTTCCAACCTTCTCTAATAAACCTGACTGGAGAATCCTACAGCCTCACTTGACAGAACTAAGACAGCACTCCTATCCAACTGTTCTCAGCCAGTGGCATACCCCATTCATCATCATCCTCTGAGCTAGAGCAGTTGCCTGCCCAAAAATAGATCATAATAGCCAGCCCCAGATGCCCAGAGACATTACCAGCAGACACATACAGTAACCCAAACTCAGCTGACTAGTGAAGCACCGTCTCTGCCAATGCAAACCTTTAAACTCTAGATGAGAAATTCAATTACTGACATGAGCAGGTACCAGATAAGGACTTAAGGATAATAAAATATCAGGTAAATATGACATCACCAAAGGAAACTAATAAAATGCTAAGAATTGAGCCTAAAGAAATGGAGTTCTATGAACTATCAGGCAAAGAATTCAAAATAATCCTCTTAAGGAAGTTTAGTGAACTACAAGAAAACACAGACAGACAACTAACCAAAATTAGAAAAACAATGCATGAACAAATCAAAAATTTAATAAGGGTTTAGCAACCATCAGAAAGAAGAAGGAGAGAGAGAGAGAGAGAGAAAGAGAGAGAGCGAGGGAGGGAGGGAGGGAGGGAGGAAGGAAGGAAGGAAGGAAGAAAAAAGAGAGGGGGGAGGAAGGAAGGGAAGAAAGAAGGAAGGAAAAAAGGAAGGAAGGAATCCTAAATTTCAAAATACAAACATTGAACTGTAGATTTCAATAGAGAGTCTCAAAAGTATATTCAACAATACAGAAGAAAGAATCTGAGAGCTGGAAAAGAGGATATTGGAAATTACCCAGTCCGAGGAGCAAAAAGAAAAAGAATGAAAAAGAGTGAAGAAAGCCTATGGAAATTATGGGACACAATGAAAAGAAATGAAGGAAGGAAGTATATAAAAACAATAATAACAGAAAACTTCCCAAACCTGGAGAGACAACTGGACATCCAGATCTGTGAGGCCCAAAGGATTCCAAATAGGTTGAATCTCAATAATATTCTAATAATCTTAGAGCTACACTGAGACACATTAACTAATTTTCTAAAGTCAAAGGAAGAATTTTAAGAGCCATAAGAAAAAAGAGACAAGTTACATACAAGGGAATCCCCATAAGACTATCAATGGTTTTATCAACATAAACTTTTCAGGCTAGTAGAGAATGGGATGACATATTCAAAAGATTAAAAGAAAATAACTGTCAACCAATAATTATATAACTGGAAAGCTGTCATTCAGAAACAAAGAAGGGATAAAGACTTTCCTGAACAAACAAAAGCTGAGGGAGGTCATTACTACCAGACTTGCCTTTCAAGAAATGTTAAATGGAGTTCTTTAAATTGAAGTAAAAGAACAATAACTAACATCATAAAAACATAAAAAGTATTGTAAATCTAACCGGTAATGATAAATATAAAGTCATAGCTAAATTCTGCAATCTGGTAATAACAGTGCATAATTTACCTACAACCCAAATTTAAAAGTTAAAAATGAACATAGTAAAAACAATGATAATTACAATAGTAATCTTTTACTTACACAATATAAAAAATATATACATTTTAACAGCAATAACCTAAGCTTGGGGGGGGGGAAGGACTAAAAATGTAAAGTTTATGAATTCTACTGATGTTAAGTTGTTATTAGTTAAAAATGGGGTGTTATAAGTTTAAGGTGTTCAAAAGATACAAACTTTCAGGTAAGATAAGTAAGTACTAGGGATATACTGTACAATATGATGACTGCAGCTAACACTGCTGTGTGATATATAGGAAAGTTAAGAGAGGAAACCCTAAGATTTCTCTAGTTTTTCCTGTTTTTATTGTATCTATATGAAAATATTGTTGTTAGTTGAACCTATTGCCATAATCATATCATAATATATGTAAATCAAATCATAATGTTGTACACCTTAAATTTATACAGTGATTATGTCAATTATTTCTCAATAAAACTGAAAAAATAAAGAAAAAAATCTGATGAAAATTATAAAGATCTGAAAAGATTGATAAATTAATGTGTTCCCTGAATAATAAATTGGTTTATCATCCATATCTAATGGTCCCAATGAAATTTTTTTAAAGAAAGAAATAATCTTTGGTCAAAATAATGAAGGTGAATTGTGACTACAAACAGTCCTTTCCCTCTTGGCCAAATCTTACCAGCAACTTTGTGGTGATATCTCTTACCCCTCAGTCAGTACATAGCTGGTGAAAACACACAAAGGCCTTTGAACTAAATGGGAAAAAAAAGTGATCTTCCTTCTTTCCTTTTATAAAAACCTATTCTGGAGTGTAGGTGGAGATAAAGGATAAAATGCTTTCTTAGTAAATTGGAAGCAGAAGAAGTAATAAAGCTTGAGGAGCTACTTGGTATGTAAACCAAGCAGGGTTTACATACCAAGTAGCTCCTCAAGCTTTATTAAACTAGTCAACGAATAATGGAATTTTAGGTGTAAATAGGTATGAAGAATAGAAACTGAATTATTAAGACAATAAGTCTTCTTTTTTTTTTTCCTTTGAATTTTAAGAAGCACATATTATATCTCTATTCCACATCTGAGTTTGGGATCTGGTAAGAGGTAGAAGTAGGAAGGAAATGTGTCAGCTTTTTTATTGCTACACTCTAGTTTGGAAAATATGGTTTCAGGCTGTTAGCCAAGTTGACTTGGGACAGGCTACTAGAGGAAATGTTTGAGTTTCCAGGGGAAATACAGAAGAAGACTTGCCTCACAATTCCCCAAGGGGAAGGAAACAGAAAGAAACCAAATCTCTATGCCTTAATTAGATCCCATGAGCTATAAATATGAGCCAATGGTTGCCCTTCACCAATTGAATGGTTCAGTAATCTTCCTCAATGGAGAGGAGTAAGAAATGGACAATTGGCAAGGAAACCTTTTATTAAATACACCCTCAAAAAAATCAACCTAAATCCTTGCCCTTCTTTTGTTAATCCCTAATTGGTATTTTCATATCCACTCTGGCCTTTTTTATGCATAAAGTTATTTCTTAATAAACATTTTATTTTGGAATAATTTTAGATTTACAGAAAAGTTAAGAGAGTACCTGAATATCCTTCAGGCAAATTTCCCTAATTTTCACATCCTACAGAATGGTACATTTGACTAAATTAAGAAATTAACATTAGCACCATACTATTAACTAAACAAATACTTTATTCAGTTTTCACTGTTTTCCACTAATATTCTGTCCCAATACAATAATATCTAGGACCCAATACTGTTTTCAAATGTAGCTTTTATTATTCAGGCATGATGAGACCAACAAATGAGGAGATAATTGTCATTGAAAAGACAGTTTGTTACTCACAGTTTCAAAAAGAAATACGCACACAACAGCAGGCAAGATTGCCTGGGGAAACATCGGTGTTGGTCAGGAAGCAGACAGAACTAGGAGCTAGGAAAAGAGAGCCCTCACTTTGGTTTTGAAAGGCAGGAATGGGGGAGCCAGTGTAAGCAGGCTAAGTAGGTTTAGGATTGGATAGTTAGAAGGATTTGATTGGGCTCTGAGGTGTAGAGGCTGTTTCCATTTGTCTGGTATCTGGCCGTTGGGCGATTAGGGTAGGAAAATAGTGGCCCCAGTGTGAGAGCCTGAGAAATGCAGTGGTTGGGATATGTGCTTCCAGATGGTTGGAAAGCCACAGGACTGGGTGAATTGTTTGATATATTTAGCTAACTCTGGAAGGGACAGTTCCTCTAGTGTCAGCAAGGCCCCAGATATCAAAGTATCAGAATAAAAAGATATGCTTACTATAAATGCATATAGCAGATTTCATTTAGTGTCTTTACTACTTTTCACATCGCAGTAGAGTAATATGCAACATGATCTAAAAGCCACTCTTTGATCTATAGTCTGTGCTCTGGTTCTCTTCATGAGACTTACCTTGCATCTTTTTCTCCTATGTTTTTTTTTCTGGACTTCAGCCACACTGGCCATGTTTTACTACCATGATAATATTTCTTTTTTTTTTTTTTCTAATTTAGAATATTTGTAAATAAAGTGATTCCTGCTTCTGTGTACATCTCTCTCTCTAGTGTACACACACATATACCCATACGGCAGGTTATTCTGCAGTCTGTCAGCTACAAGCTTAAGTGTTGATTCTACAAAGAAATGAAAACAAATTAATTGTAAATAAATTCAAAATTAATTCTAAATGCTTGGGATTGCTTTGGATTGAAATTTCCACAAGGATGTTCCATAAGGATGCTTAGCTCTTAATGTTGCCTTATATCATGATATACACAATGCCAAATGTTCCCCATTTTATGTTGTGATCTTTAATCACCCAGGTATGGTTGTAACCTCTAGATTTTTTCATTGCAAATGTAGTTTTTTTTTTCCTTTACGACTAGCAAATAAAGTAATGATGATACTATAGCACCCTGACATTAGCCAGTCTTCATCGAAACCTTTTCAAATTCTAGTTTTTAGCATCCAAGGATGATTCTTGCCTAAATCATTATTTCAGAGGAGTTAATTATTAATTAATTAACTCCTCTAAATCATTAATTATTTCAGAGGGTGATTTTAAAATAGCATTTCTTTTATAAGTATTACCTGATGTTCTCCTGTTTAAAAGAAGAAGAAGGTGGAGGAAGAAGAAGAAAGAAAGGGAGAGGGAAACGGAGGAGTTGAGGAAGAAGGAGAGAAGGAAAAGAGGACAGGAGGAGGGGGAAAAGGCTCTCCTTCAAGTGGGATTAAATTACAGTTCCTTCTAACAAAGCAGGCTAAATACTATATGCGTATTTCTTTCCATTTAGTTACCAAATTTCACTGTAAGAACTTGGTATAACAGTGATCTTCAGAGGGTGGTGAATTACATCTCTCTTTTTCTCTCATAAAAAGCATTCATAGATTTTTATTTACTTAATATTTTACATTCAATTATAATCAGTACTACACTTAATATATGTATTATCATGTTGTCCCAAATTTGCCAAGGAAGTTCATCCATCTTTAAAGATTGTAATGCCTTGAAGAATGATCATACCTTTTATTTGGGTCATAGTGACTTATTCAATGTTAAAAATTTATTTGTGATATATATCTTTAATGTCTTGGAGATATTTGCAATAGCAGATTCTCATTTTATATGTTTTAACTTCTAAATGCAAAAAACACAAGTTGTTTTTCTTTTTTTTTTAAATGAAAGATAAATTTTCTTTGCTACCCTTAAAAATGATGCCCATTCATTATGTTCATGGACCCACAGCTAGAAGGAATGATTAAAATGAACTGATTTTAATGACCCATATCCAGCCTGTAAATTACCACTTTTCCTCAAAGATTCATTCTGGTTGTTTTTTTTTTTTAATTTTAATCTTGAAGAACACTAAGAATTATTCTTAATTTTGTGTGCTAAATCAGCATTAGTTTTCTATTTTATAACTTTGCAATTGGATACATCAATAAATACTGAAGTTTCTAAGGTGTGCTTTCTAAACGATTTTTTTTTTTTTTAAGTAATTTATATACATATGATCTCTTCCAGGAAACACAAAAGCTTTTCCTCTGAGAGTTGTCGAAGCAGAAAAGATTGCAGCAAACAATTTTCACAAATGAACTTTTAATAAGAATATACTGCCAAATCACAACGATTTATATGCAATTGTAAAATATAAATACTTAATGTGGTTTTTAAGGCACAGACTTGTATTGAATCAGTCACCTCCATAAGTCATGGGTGTTGATTTTTTAAAACATTATTGATTTGTTCAAGAGAAAGGTATCTTGGGTCCATAATTTTTCTCATTATGAAACACTAAGTAGCTAGAGGCTTTTAAAATAGTGGTTCAGCTTAAGAGAATCTATTTTTAAAAGATTAGCTTTGAACTTCCCTTCTAGTGCATGTTAACAATCTCTAAGACCATTTGGAATATAATTGAAAATATGCTTTTTATTTAGCCAACCTTTATTAAATTGGTTCTTGTGTGTTTTGATGATGGTTGGCAAAGGTATATCACTTGGGACACTAAAATAATGTGGACATATTAATACCACCATAGAACATATTTCTGTAGCCTCAGTTACAGAGAATTTAGCAAACGTACTTCCAAGCCATTACTGCATCATCACTGCATTGCAATGTAGAGTTGTCATTTTCTTTTTTTCTCATTCATCATTGATCTCATTTTCCACTCCGCCTGTACCACTTCATTAACGACCTTTATATTATTAAAAGCATTACAATCATCATAGGGAAAACGTGACAAATCGTAAGTAACAACTCTCAATACAAGGGATCTGCATTTATCACTGGCAGTGTGTGATCTGGATAATGACTGTCTATCTCATGATCCATAATATTTAAGATTCTGTACCAGATTGTTTGTTATTGGTTTAATTGATCTCCTCTCAAAAAACAAAACAAAACAAAACAAAACAAAAAACAACAACAACTTGTATGTTGAAGTTTTAATCCACAGTTGCTCAGAATGTGAGCTTATTTGGAAATCAGGTTAATGCAGATGTGATTAGTTAAGATGAGGACATACTGGAATAGGTTGAGCCCCTACTCCAAAATGACTGGTTTCCTCATGAAACAGGAAAATTTGGACACAGCTAACCATACAATGTGGATGCCAAGAAGACCTGCAACAGATCCTTCCCTCACAGCACTCAGAAGGACCCAAACTTGCCAACACCTTGATTTCAGACTTCTAGCCACCAGAACTCTAACGCAACAAATTTCAGTTGTTTAACCATCCAGCTTGTGGTACTGTGTTACAACATACCTAGTAATCTAATACACAATAATATTGTATTTTATAAGGGTGGCTAAAAAGATAAGTTAATATGCTATAATGTTTTTAAAGAAGTATACAGAGAAAAAAATATATATATTTTTTTATATTTTAATTTTTATTAAATTTATTGGTTAACGAAATCATATAGGTTTCAAGTGTGAATTTCTATAAGACATCATCTGTATATTGCTTTTGTGTTCATCACCCAAAGTCAAATCTCAGTCCATCACCATATATTTGACCCCATCTACACTTTTCTACCTTCCCCCAATCCTCCCTTTCCCTCTGGTAACCACTAAACTGTTGTCTGTGTCTATCAGTTTTTTGTTTGTTTATCTTATTTGTTAGTTGTTTTCAGTTTTATATTCCACATATGAGTGAAATTATGTGGTTCTTAACTTCTCCTGTCTGACTCATTTCACTTTGCATTATACCCTCAGGATCCATCCATGTGTCACAAATGGCAGCTATTCATTTTTTTTTATTATTATTATTTTATGAATTTGACCACAAAGGTAAAAGCAAAAATAAATGAATGGCACTATAACAAGCTAAAAAGCTTCTGCACAGCAAAAGAAACTATCAACAAAACAAAGAGGCAAACAACCGAATGGGAAGAGATATTTGCAAACCACACCTCTGATAAAGGATTAATATCCAAAATATGTGAAGAACTCATACAACACTCAATAACAACCACAACAACAAAATAAACCATTGGAAAAATTGGCGGAGGCCCTGAACACACACTTCTTGCAAGAAGACATATAAACAGCCAACAGATATAAGAAAAAACGCTCAACTTCACCAGCTATTGGAGAAATGTAAATCAAAACAACAATGAGATACCACCTCACACCTGTTAGAATGGCTATCATCAACAAGACAAGTAGTAACAAGTGTTGGAGAAGTTCTGTGGAAAAAAGGAACCTTCATACACTTCTAGTAGGAATGTAAGTTGGTACAGCCACTCTGGAAAACAGTATAGAAGTTCTTCAAAAAATTAAGAATAGAATAATCATATGACCCAGCAGTCCCTCTTCTGGGTATCTACCCAAAAAATCTGAAAACATTTATCTGTAAAGATATATGCATGTCTATGGTAATTGCAGCATTATTCACGGTTGCCAAGAAATGGAAACAAACAAAAGTGTCCTTTGCTAGAAAATTGGATAAAGAAAATGTGGTACATATATACAACAGATATTACTCAGCTATAGGAATAGAATTCTATTTTCTATTGAGCCTAACAGAGAACATAATATACTTGTTTGAAACATAGGGACTCCAATTTGGATTGACACTTGTCTATATGTCTTTTCTATTTTTATTTTATTATAGACTATAGCCATAGGTGTTTCCACATCATTTAGTCCAATGATACTTTGAAGTATCTGAATATAAATTGGCTGACTTTTTCCCAAGCTGAGAGAAAGTGTGTATATTGTGTACAGGAAACTCTCTATATATGTTCAGAAGTATTATCTCCAGATAAAATATAGAACTGCCAACTCGATGGATCTTCATAGCAAGTGTCATGCGGGAGACCCTGCTCGCACGCCATTTGTCATGCAGGGCGGCCTGCGGGGTCTCTGGTCCTGCTCCCCACATAACGCAGGATATGGTGAGGCCAAAAAGGAACACCCACGGAGCCATAGGTAGGGGAGTCATACCACTATATTCTCTCTGGCGGCACTATACTCTCACTGGAGGCTGGATCCACACTGTCCGCAAACCGCCATCCACGCTTGTCAGCCCAGCCACCATCTTCTTGCTAGCCCCCATTTTCTTTCTCTCTGCTAGCATAGCCACAGCAGTTATATTAGTGGCCAATGGCTCACTGGTTACAGCGGACGGCCAACTAGCCACAGCTGATGGCCATGCAATCACAGTTGATGGCCATTTACTACCTGAGCCAGCACCTGTCTATGTAAGGCCGAGAGCCTGGAAACTACTTTCTGGGGCTCTGCCCCCACAGCAAGCTTTCTTATCATTGTGCCCATGGTACTCCAGGAGCTCAAAACATGGTGGATATTTATCTTCTTTACATGATTGGCATGTAATTAAATGGAAGTAATGCCATTTACATTGTATTAGGTAGAATGTTAAATCAATTTTACACTGTCAGTTCACTTGATTCTTAAGGTGACAAAAAAATTAGCTTTATGACACCAATATTGGATATTTTGTTTTTACTTGAACACTATAATGCAGATTTTTACCCCAATTACTTAAACTTCACTTTATTAATGCACTGGCAAAATATGTTGGAAATATGCTGTTGTCACATTTTAAAATAATTTTGTAAATAATAACCTACTACTCAAATTCAAGCCAGATATTTAGTTATGAGCTCTTATATTTCTACTTACAAAATATATATGTTAAAAATTACATTTACAAAATTTTGGACTCTAAAAGTTAGAGCAATTATTTAAAAACATAAATTATATATAATATATGTATACATTATATGTGTCAGTTCTTAATTTGAAATAAAAATTATTTCTTGCCACCTGTTAATCTTAATCCAGTTCCAAAATTATACAATGTGACTTTCATTTATTTACACATTTTTTTTCTCCCTGATTTTTCTCTCAGACGACTGTTCCCAACAATCAAAAACTCAAGCATCAAAATCTCTTCTAAGTTCTTGTCCTCTCTCAGCACATAGTAGAAAATGTCGGCTCTCAAATAAAGCATCTTCCTTACTTTCTGGTTTAATGATTTACCACCTTTCCAATTTTTTCTCTGTAAGAAAAGGTTAAGACAGATTTCTATTTATTAAGTGCTATATAACTCCATTGGTTAAAATTAAAATAAATAATTTTCCTATTCACTTTACTTCCTAAATGGAATTTTATATTTGCTCTCTCTCGTATGCCTTCCTTTTCTTAGGGTCCTAGTTATTTTTGAGCAGATGAGTGATAAAAATAAGACTAGTTTATCAATATTGTGTTTCAGTCACAGTTTGGTTAGGAAAACAGACCAAACAAAGAGAATTTAATATAAGGAATTACTTTGCTAATCATTAGCAAATTTAGAAGCAGAAGGTAAGAAAGGAAAACAAAGACAAAGAAAGAAAAACTAAGGCAGCACACAGATACTAAATGCAGGAAACAATTAAACCTGTAGGACTAGAGCAGGGCTCAGCAAACTGTGACAGTGGGGTCAAAGCTAGTTGGCCATCTAATTATTAAGGCAAACTAAAAAACGAACATTTTACATTTAAAAAGTTTACATAGATACGTACATACTATGGTTAATTTTACCTCTTGGCCCTCAGAACTCAAAATACTAACCACCTGGGCTTTTAAAAATAATTGTTTGTTGAGCCCTGAACTAGGGGAGGGAACAAAGGGAAGAGATCTTGTGATAAGGTGACAAAGAGCTTGTCTCTCACAACTCTGCTAAAATATTTAAGGGATTGCTTTCAGCTAATTCTGAGAATGCAAAAGAAGCTGAAAACTAGAAACAACTGCCCCGCTAGGTTGAAGGGCCATGGCTGGGGCTCCACTGAAAAGCAGCACGTGGTTAGGAGCAATCCGTCTCACCCTGCCTTCTACCCTGAGTAGCCTCTATTCCTCCCTGTTGGTAGTTTGCAGAGCCCTAGCCCCAGCTTTACAATGCTTGGGGTTTTGAATATTTGGAGCTGAACGACTATTGTTACTAACCAAGGTGATGTTCAAGATAGCTCTGAATCATATGACTCTATTACATATGTTTCCCTTGTTCTCTGCTCTCATTCTAGGCCATGCATTTATTTTCATGTACAAATATTGGCATTTTAAGGGTTACTTGGAATCACTGCAGTCTCTTTCCTTTATTCAGATTAAAAATGTATTTGGTTTACAAACAGCCTGTTTGCATATGTGCTGTTAGAATGGTAGCAAAGTTAAGTCATTGCTAAGTGGCCCTGTATTAG
Source organism: Rhinolophus sinicus (assembly GCF_036562045.2). Taxonomy (NCBI): domain Eukaryota; kingdom Metazoa; phylum Chordata; class Mammalia; order Chiroptera; family Rhinolophidae; genus Rhinolophus; species Rhinolophus sinicus. Next base: position 4,095 of record NW_027423882.1, on the reverse strand, counting down.
TAGCAAACTATCCCTATTTTCCTCTCTCTTTAAGTCATTCATGTGGGTCAAATGAAAAGTTGATCATTGTCTTAACCCAGGGATTTACTTCTAGAGATGTAGTACATAATAACAAATAATGGATCCAATCACTAATTCTCTGTACCCATTGTCTTGAGTCATAAATTAGCATAGATTCATGGTCTTATTCTCTATATGTCACTTGGATAGATGATATATATAATGGATACAATAATAATAAGTATTATTAAATTATTATTTGACTACTGCATGTATGTTTTCAGAGAAAAAAAAGAAAAAGAAGAAACAGTCAAGTTGCATCATACAGCACAATCCAAATTAGCAGAATGTATAAATTGTAAGGACCAGGACTCCACCATATTAGATTCGCTTCTAACTCATGTCTACAATAGAGACCTGATTCTCCGTGAGTGGTTCTGTAAGAGCAGGGGTTGTTTTTCATTGGTAATTTCCTTCAGTATTACTTAGTACAGACTCCTCTGAACTAAACTGATTACTTTTTGGAAAATTTTACACTATTTGAATCTCATATGCATTGTAGTAAAGTAAATTTATTGGTAAAAGAGCAAAAAATAGACAGTGTGCCAATAAGAGTTACAATGTAAAGGTTAAATTGGTTGGAAAATCTAACAACAGCAACAGAAATGGTTAAGAGGCATGTGTTTGTCTTGCAGGGCTGCCATAACAAAATGCCATAGACTGGGTGGCTTAAAAAAAAAGAAAAATACAGAAATTTATTTTATCACAATTCTGAACACTGGAAATCCAAGATCATGGTGCTTGGCAGGTTAGTATCTGATGAGATCTGACAAAGATTCTCTCATTGACCAAATTCTACTCAGGCTTCCTTGAACTCTTTCAGTTAGGCCCTACCTTTGAACTTCCATCTTCAATTCATCTCTACATTATCCAGTATAAACAAGATTCTTAATTCAGTTTAACCAGAATACCACCCCACCCCACCTCCTGCCAATAGCTGATCACCTTCAATATCCAATCAGATTCCTTATCCTTAACCATACCTCAAGTGATGTCTGATTACCCTGGCCTGCCTTCAGCAAGAATCTTGTTAGGTCAGTGTGGGGACAGAACCCCAAAAAGTAGTTTCCAGGCTCTCAGCCTCACATAGACAGGTGCTGGCTCAGGTAGTAAATGGCCATCAACTGTGATTGGATGGCCATCAGCTGTGGCTAGTTGGCCGTCAGCTGTAACCAGTGAGCCATTGGCCACTAATATAACTGCTGTGGCTATGCTAGGAGAAGAAGAATGGGGGCTGGCAAGAAGATGGCGGCTGGGCTGGCAAGTGTGGATGGCGGTTTGCGGACAGTGTGGATCCAGCCTCCAGTGAGAGTATAGTGCCGCCAGAGAGAATATAGTGGTATGACTCCCCTACCTATGGCTCCGTGGGTGTTCCTTTTTGGCCTCACCATGTCCTCCGTTCTTGTATGGGGAGCGGGAGCAGAGACCCATGAGCCTCCCATGACGACAAATGGCGCGAGCAGGGTCTCCATGACAATCAGTTTAGCTCAAATCCTCCAGGCCCATGATGTTTCCTCTTAGTAATTTCCCATTCACTGACTCCCACCACTTGTGCATGCTGTGTTTAGAATTGAGTCCAATCTCTCCCCCACTGCAAAATTCCATTACAGTGGTCCCTGTGGCAATAGTCTCCCCTGGAACAAAGTGCACCTTCCCATTTTGAACAAATATCATGAATGAGTTTTTTCTTTAACAGGGCTCACCCCTTGGGTTTTAAACTACCTCCTTCCCTGTGTGCTCACGTGACTGCTTTGTGTATGTGTGGAGAGAGCGAGAGCGAGCGCGCGCGAACGAGCAGGTGAGGTCTCTGGCATCTATTCTTATCAGGGCACTAATCCTATTGGGTCAGGATCCCACCCTTATGACATAATTTAACATTAATTACATCTTTAGAGACCACATCTCCCAGATACAACCACACTGTGGGATAGGACTTTAACATACAGATTTTAGAGGGACACAAACATTCAGTCCATAGTAGGGTGGAAAGCTGTGGAAATACAGAGATGCACTTTTTTTCATCTCTGTTACAAGAATAGCAAGAGGTTAACTGACAATGGCCTTCTTTTTCTCTTTAGCTATCTATGAGGTTGGTGCAAAAGTAATTGTGGTTTTTGCAATTATTTTTAACCTTTTAAACCGCAATTACTTTTGCTCCAGCCTAATAACATAGCAACTTGTTTTCAATCTTTCTGTTCATTTGCAGGAATTTTAGAGAGGAACTTAATTAAATCTGAAATAACACAAGCAGACCAGAAAGAATTTGTAATGTAACAAGAGTAGACTGTGAGCACTTTTACTTTGAGAAAAACATTGTTCCTCTTGTGTTTATACTTGTGACACTAATCCTTATACTAGATAAACACAAAGGACAATGTCTACATTTAAAACATTTTTATATGTACCTTAATAAATAATTTGTATAAGGTTAACTGTGAGGCAGTTGAATGCTATGGGACACAGAAGGAAATACCTAGCGAAATGCAACAATTAAAGAAACTGGTTCATTTGTATGTTAAATGGTTGCTGAACAGTACAAGTTTATTTTGTTTCACAAAGTACCAAAATATATTAACGTATATTAAACTCCCTCTCCTTCTCATATCTATCAAGGGTAACACTTAAACAAAACTGAACTTTAAAAAAGAAATCCCCTATACATATAGATTAAAAAAATAGGTCAGGGTGGCCAGTTGATTAGAGCATGAGCTCTGAACAACAGGGTTGCCAGTTCGATTCCCACATGGGCCAATGAGCTGCACCCTCCACAACTAGATTGAAGGACAACAACTTGGAGCTGATGGGCCCTGGAGAAACACACTGTTCCCCAATAAAATTAAAAAAAAAAAAAAAAAAAAAGGTCATAAAGGCATCAAGTATTTTACCCAAAAAGTAATTTTGATGAACAGGAATGAATTAATAAACTAGAATGGTAGCAGTGAGATTTCATGATGAATTTGAGTAACATTTAGAAGAAAATTATTGGCATGCATTTTAGTGATTACTATATGCATACTGAGCTAACCTCCTAAATGCTTTGATTTTTAGTTTTCTTTAAATATAGTTAATAAAAACTCCATCATGTTCACAGCAATGATCCAATGAGATAATTCATGCAATGACGCCTTCAATCAGCAAGGCAGTTTACAGTTTTTATTCTTTTTTTTTGTTTTGTTTTTCCTACTTGATTGAGAGAGAGAATTGACAAACAATATGATGTGAGTTTAAGTGGTACAACATGATTTGGTAGACATATATATTGTGAAACAGTCCCTACAATAAGGCTAGGTAACATATACATCTCCTTACATGGTTTGTGTGTGATTACAATATTTAAGATTTGCTCTTTTAGCAACTTTCAGATATACAATAAAGTATTCTTAACTATAGTCAACATGCTGAATATTAGATTCCCAGAATATATTTATCTTATAACTGGAAGTTTGTCCTTGTTGACTATAATCTCCCTATCCCTCATCCCAATTCCCCCTGGCAACCACCATTCTACTCTCTGTTTCTATGAGTTCGGCTTTTTTTTTGTTTTTAAAGAATCCACATATCAGTAATCCCATGCAATATGTGTCTTTGTCGGTCTTATTTTACTTAGCCTAGTGCCCTCAGAGCCTAACCATGTTTTAGCAAATGGCAAGATTTCCTTTTTTTTTTTTTTTTGGCTGTATAATATCCCGTTGTATATATATACCACATATTTTCTTTACTCCTTTATCCATCTATCCATGGATGCACACTTAGGTTATTTACATGTTCTGGCTATTCTGGAAAATGCTGCAATGAATGGTGGAGTTTCAGAGTTTTTTATAAATATCATCTGCAATCAGAGACATTTTCCCTTCTTCCTTTCCAATTGGGATGTCTCTCATTTCTTTTTCTCTCCTACTTTATATGGTGAAGACTTCCAGTACTATGTTGAATTGGAGTGGTGAGAGTGGGGACCCTTACATTATTCCTGGTTTTAGCCTAGCTTAACGTTTGACAATTTTGTTTATCTTTTCAGAAAACCAACTCTTGGTTTCT
>NW_027423881.1:0-22573 GCF_036562045.2 Rhinolophus sinicus | reverse complement strand
GTCAATTGACTGCCCCTGCCCCTACTTTTTCTTTTTTTTTTTTCTTTTTCCAGGGAAAAGTAGTCCTACTCATCTTCTAACCTCACCATGTGGAATTTAGTTCTGGAGTTTGAGGAGAAATCCCAGATAGTGATACAAGCCATCCTTTGCTTGGAGTGCCTCCTTCAGGAATTATTGTGGAAATATAATTAAAAGTAATAACTCCTCCTAACCAAGAAAACCTCTCCACAAAAGTAGAAGAGGGAAAAAAAGAGTTGTATTCTTGAATAAGCATTAAAGCAGAATGCAATGCATCTCACAGGCAATCTGCCAAAGACATTGCAAAGACAGAAAGAAATCTCACCTCTTATATGGGCAAGCAAATAACAACCCAATTAAATACATAATCTCAAAATAAGCAATAACTAGTCGTCAAGTAAGGGACTTGACATCAGCATTTGTCATACGTAGTTCATCGTAAATTAACTTGTTAATTAGGACAGCCAGCTGTGTTTGCTAATTGCTTTTATTTAAAAAAAATATTGTATCTTTATGATCAAATATGGTTTGCAACTTGGAGTCAGGCACCAGTTGAAGTTAGGGCCCTACTGGAATACAGTGGTACCTCGGTTTTCTAACATAATCCACAAGTTCGTTCGAAAACAGCCGACAGCTAGGCCTCAGGATCTTGCACTCAGCGGAAGCCGTGTGACATGTTCGTCTTCTGAGTCGTGTTTGAAAACCGAAGCATTTACTTCCAGGTTTACGGCATCCATAAACCAAAATGTTCGTTTATGGAGACATTCGAAAACCAAGGTACCACTGTTTTACATAAACTTGGCTGATAAAGTAGCGGCAAGGTTTGAGAGGATTGAATAATTTTAAAAGTAGTTCTACTGTGAGTAAAATGCTGTCAAACAGCATCACATGCTACAAAGAAATCAGTGATGAAGAGAAGTCAATTAATGCAGCAAACTTCACTGTTGTCTTATTTTAAGAAACTGCCACAGCCACCTCAGCCTTCACCAAGTACCACCCTGGTCTGTCAGCTGCCTCATCATTACGCCAAGACACCCCCCCCCCCCCATCAGCACAAAAGACTCTGACGTGTTAAAGGCTCAGATAATGATTAGCACATTTTAGCAATAAAATATATTTTTACCTCAAATATGTATGTTGTTTTCTTAGACACGATGCTAATGTACACTTCATAGATTAAGCTATAGTGCTCACATAACTTTTATATGCACTGGGAAACCCAAAAATGTGTGTGATTCCTACTTTATTGTGTTATCGCTTTATTTTGGTGGTCCAGACCCTAGCTTGCGATCTCTGAGATACGCCTATACTTTTTCAAAAACCTGGCCTCAGGGGACTATAAACCATTGTAATTTTCAAGAGAATAAAAAGTATTTTTCAGATGATAAGAGGTACATCAGCTAAATTTTTTCATTTCAGATTCCAATGCAATAGTCAAGAAACCAATATAAATTACATGATGCTGGTGTTGGAAATAAAGGCACAGTGAATATGACAAATGGGCATTTTGAATGCCTTATGTTTACATTTCCAATGCGCTACTTCTTTTGCAGTGCGTGGTCTATTTAAAGTACTCCATTCAAACAGAGGAACCGAATGTCTCAACAAAGAAATTTCAGTGGGTTGTAGAAAAATCAATCTCAACTAGCATGACATGTGAAGCTAATACTAGGATTCTGTGTGATAAATGTTCAGGTGCCACCATGGTACAATTTCAAGCAGTCGATGACTTAGTATTTGAACCATATCAGAGGAGCCCACATTTCGGGACACTCCTTCCTGCAAAAAAAAATGTGGATAAAATAATTTCTTTCATATTAAAACAATTTAAATATTAGGTAGGAAGGAGAATATATGAATACATTTTTCTTAGAAATTTGTAAACATAAATTTGGACATATATTTAAGCATGTTACTACTGTTTACTTGCCAAACTCTTAGGATTTTGCACATTTGATAATCTCTCTTTAGACTGATAAAAATAAATATGTTTATTTCCATAAAACTTTAACATACAGATTAATTGGCAGGCTTCCTTTAGAACGTTCCTTGTATAAAGTATGACCTGAGCATCTGCTAGGCGATATCAGGTTTATTGTAACTTTTGGTATTAATTTAAATTTTAAAATTAAGACAAATCTAAGAATTCTAAAATTCCATTCCTATGGGATTGGTTATGAATGATGTATAGTGATGTATAGGAATTCTCATTACACACCACTTCTCTATGTGTGATAATTTTAATAATTGGCCCCAACTTTTCACTCTTCCTTCTCATGTCCTTTGCCATGTGACTTTGTATTTCCTTTCAGGATGTGGGGCAGAGTATATTTTCCTACTGCTTGACTTTAGGTTCTGACATGAATTTTACATTGACCAATACAAGGAAACAGAAGTGACAAGTGCTAGTTCCATTAAGTGGGTATTTCTACTTGTTCCCTTGCATCTGTGTCACCACCTTAAGAGGAACTTCCCCTGGTCAATGCAGGTTCCTCAGGCTTGACCCCGGAATAAACACATAGAGGAGACATGAAGCCAAATCTCAGCAAGGAGAGGAGTCATGCTCCGAGCAATCCATTGCTTGATGCAAAGCCATCCGCCAGCCAAATATTACCAAGATCAGCTTGCACCCAACAGTGGACCAATTAAATGCTTGTTGATGTATGCCAGTGAAAGTTTGTGGTAATTTTATATGCAATATTACTCTTCTATGTACAGGTGAATATGTTTCATAATCTGAAACTATAGATATCCATCCATTCCAGACTGGAGCTATACATTTGATTTGTAGCCCATCAATTGAATCAGAAAACAGAATTTGTTGTGGCCCTTAACATTGACAATGTCTCCTTTCTTCAAGCTGAATTACATAAGATGATATGGATATTAATAGAAAGTCTTTTGCTTAATCACTACCAAGGGGGCTTTGTACACAACTTCCAGGTCAGCGATGACTTTGTAGTTGAAGTTGTGAAGTCATTGTAAATGATAAGTCGCCTATTCCTTGAAAGAGAAATTATGGCACCACCACAAGATAAACATTTGTATTTTAATTAAGCACAGAATATAATGTAATAGAGAGGTCAGAAAGACTAAAAAATGTACATGATCTGTGTGCATATGCTTGTGCATTTTTGAGGGATAAGGAAGAGGAAAAAGTAGGAAATAGCCTTTTTTGAATCCCTGAGATCAAACTTAAAATTCTGATTTCTAGTACAATTTTCAGTGCCCAAATCTGCATTATTCAGGGTTCTCCAGAGAAATAAAACTGATATAATATATAAATAGATATACAGAAATAAATTTATTATGTGGGATGAGCTCACATGATTATGATGGCTAAGAAGTCCCACTATCTGCCTTCTGCAGCCTGCAGCCAAGGAAAGCTGTTGGTCAAATTCTAGTTCCAACCTAAAGGCCCGAGAACAAGGGAGACAATAACATAAGTCCAAGTCCTATGGCCCAAGAACCAAGAGCCTCAATGTGTGAGAGCAGGAGAAGGTGGATGTCCAGTTCAAGTAGAAAAAGGAAATTTTCCCTTCTACCTTTTTGTTCTTTCTTTTCCAGGTTTGAGATACAATTGACATATAACATTGTATAAGTTTAAGGTGTACAATGTGAGGACATTTAAGATTTCCTCTTAGCAACTTTCAAGTATACAATCCAGTATTGTTAACTATTGTCACCGTGCTGTATGTTAGATCCCCAGTCAGAGAGTGCAGAATCCCTATGTTTGGAGTCAGTCATCGGAGCTTTATTAGCTTCATTTTGTGGTGTCCTTGCAGCTTTGCATTGGTGTCTGTGCATTTGAGGAAGTAGGTACCTCTTCTAGTCTTCACAAACTGTCTTTGGTAGGAAAGCCCTTTATTAGTCAGCCCATTCAGTTTCTGAGCGGACTGTCTGGTGGTGCCGGTGGGCTTGCTGCTGGAGTCCTCAGCTAAGCAGGTCTGGTGTCTGGATCATCAGGTGGGCAGGTCTGGTGCTTGGGTCCACAGGGGCTGAGCTGGTGCCTGGGTCCATGGGGACAAACCTGGAACCTAGGTTCACTGGAGTAGTCCTGACCCTTGATGGTACTCGATCTGCAGTGATGCATTTGGAACCTGTGCCCATGTGAGCAGGCCTGGATCCTGGACTGTGGGGGCTGACCAGGAGCCAGTGACCACTGGTATGTGCCTGACATCTGGGTCCATATGGGGGTTGGCCTGGTGCTAGGCTAGGCCAGAAGCCTGGGTTTGCAAGAGTTGTCCTGCAGGCTGGGCCCACAAAGGAGCCTGGTGCTGGAGCAAGCCTGGGATCTAGGGGCAGTGGGAGTTGTCCTGGGGCCTTAGAGGCTGGACTACAGGTTGGTTCTGCAGGGGCTGGCCTGTCATTGGGATAGCCTGGAAGCCTTTTTGTTCCATTCAGGCCCTCAAAGGATTAAATAATGCCCACTTATATTAGTGAGGGAGATCTTTTTTACTTACTCTACTGATTCAATGCTTTATCTCTTCACAGATGCACCCAGAAATAAAATTTTATCAGAAAATCTGACCATCGCTTAGCCCAATCAAGTGAATACATAAAATGAACTATCACAGTACTTCTAAAACCAAAGATGCAGTCTCTGGTAGTTGTGGGCAGTAACTAGAAGTATAATAAAGGACAGAAGTAATGATGGTGAGAAAGTCTACAGTTTTGTCTTAACATTCTTCCTGCCGATACCTTGATATTTTTATTCATCCACAAATAGGTATTTGAGTTTATATGAAAATAGAAGCTGTGGGAAATAGAAAAAATAATTACTGACTGATGTGGCTCTGAGATCTATTACGGGTCTCGAAGTCCTCAAACAGGAAATAGCCAGTAAATGTTCTATTTACTAGAATGTGCTGAGCTGGAATCCACATTTTGCACACAACTAAACTTCAGTGAGCTTGTGTCTAAAAGTATCAGATAGATCACTTTATGATCAATATCACTTGGATTATAAACTTGATTAATCTGGTTATGAATACAGTGCATTTAAGAAAACTCAGAAACAAAGCAAGGGTAACACTTCTTTCCTATAAAGTAATCCTCCTTTCTTCATTTATGAATCTGACAGAAACCCTTTCTTCATGCTGTTCATGAATAAAAAATAGATAATTCAATATTCCTACCAACTGAGTAAAACTGAATTTAAAGAGGTTTATCTACTGATTAAGCCAATGCAAATGAGCTATCCTATTGTTTATACTGGAGCAAATGAGGCAAATGTTTCTTCACACAAGGACAGACTCTGAGAACACACTTAACACTCTATCAGTTGCTCAATATGAGTTTGCCCTTAGCTGACTCAAGTGCGATATCTTTATGACTTTGGTAGGATTTTAAATTCTCTCTGACCTGTCTCCATAACTGTATAATAAGGACAAAAATTGTTCTTACCTCATAAAATTCTGGTAAAGAATGAACAATGTAGGCATGACCCTGGTGGTTTGTCCTTGGGGAATGCAGATACTTGGCTGAAGGCAGAGTTTGGGGCAGTAAGAGGTGCAGACAATGGGTCTAAAAGGAAGGCGAACTAGAAAGTGAATCTCTAAATATCCTTGGGGCTGAGGCGTTCACAGTGGGAGAAACTACTTGCTGTTCTAAAAACTTACAATTTGCAATTGGAAGGTTCCTAGAACAAGTATGAAGAAGGCTGATTCAAGAAGAAAGGGTCTGAGAGTGTGTGCCCGACAACTGGTAGGCACACAAAAGTTTGCTATCTGTTGGCTGAAGTAGGTAAGTGATGGCCACTCTAATTGTAGTTCTCTGAGTGTGCTAAGGATTTTTCGAAGGAGAAATAAGAAACCTGCTGAGATATAAAAAATTAGCTTTTTAGTATAGGAAATAATTTGTGGAAAACTAAGGTAGGCTTTTAGCTTACCAGCAGAAAGGGCTTGCTATTGGAGGGCTTCCTGATTGGAAAACCACTCTCCAATCAGAACAGGACTATAGGCATAAAACAGAATGTGTATTTATAACTTATTTAAGATTTCAGTGGCAATTAAATAGAAGAAGTCACATTTTGCACAGAGAAAACAAGGGTGGTGGTGACCAGGTTGGCAAATAATTTTAAAAAGAAAAATGCTATTGCCACAATATTTGTGAGAATTTCAAGTTTACGTCATTTTACTTTTTAAGAGAGACTTGAATTTATTAGGTGGAGAATTTTGTCTCTAGAAAAGAATACTTCTCTGAAATGGTCAAGGTGATTTCAGAAAAATAGTCTTGGGACTTCAAAAATCATTCACTTACTTAAAAATATGTTCATTCTTCAAAGATAATTTCAATTGCTGTATTGTATAAATAAGCTCTATGCACATCAGCTAAGCATGCAAAGCTAAGATATATAGTAAATATTTAATAAATGTTAATTAAATAAAACTATTATCGTGTTTCCCCAAAAATAAGACCAGGTCTTAAGGTTTGCTCTAAAAGACGTGTTAGGGCTTATGTCCAGGGAATGTTATCCTGAAAAATCATGCTAGGGCTTATTTTCCAATTAGTACTTATTTTCAGGGAAACACAATATTATTAATTATCCCAATCATAAAGGATAAGGTATATAATATTGTATATGTATTACTAAACTGATATTAGACTTTTCATATGATGTGTATAAGATTAACTTGTTTTATGCTCTAAAATAACATTATTTATGCAATTAGAAATTACATGGTTTCAACAGTTTTAGCTACAGGAGTGAAGAGGCAGTGTCTTTCAAAGAGTGTTCACTAGTAATAAAAAGAAAAAAAGCTTATGAGATTACATGAACAACAAATTCCAGTATTAAAAGATATCAATATAATGGATTGACATCTATATTTTATATTTTGTATTTAGCGTAGTGCTTCTTTTCACTTTCCTTTCTAAAAGAAGAATCTAGGGTCTACCTCCTGCACCACACCCACCCCCTACTCACACACAATTTCTGGAGAACGGACCAGTAATAAATCCTTTAGCCACAAGATGGAAGCTGAGATGGATAGCCAGGGGACTGGTGAAATACAGAAAATTAGTTAGCTTCAAACTGACTGTTTTCTGATATATTTTTGGATGGGAGATGACATTGGGAATTCGGATACCATTTAGATAGGAGAAGATGTGTTTACTGAGTTGAAAATATTTTTCATGAATTTATAAATATGTTTCTTATCTAGATTTGTTCAAAGATTAAATTTAAGGGTATAAAACTATCATGGGTTGGGGGAGTTGTATTAAAGTTAGAATAAAATGGATATTAGATATAGATGTATACTTAAAAAACACGAGTTAGGGTTTTTGTAACATTTTGGATACATTTTAAATAGTCATAATAAATCTGGTTAAGTTAGGAAATTTAATCAATAAACTGAAGGAAACACTGAGATCTTAAATTAAGTCTAATCAGACATATTCCCCAAAATGAAAGGAGTTATTTATTGGTGATGCCAATTTGAATAAATAAAATGTTTTTATAGCTAAGATAGTTTTTGAAATTTGAATTTTGGAAATAATATTTGCACTCAAATAGAAATTAAAAAGTTTAAATAATGTGACTAAAATTGGAAGATTTATTCGTGTCGAATTATCTATGTTTTCTGTGAAAACGTTTCAAATTTTGCCAAGGGCAACTGGATATATCTTGAAAACCTATTGGTAGCTATCTGATATGCTGAAATTTACCAGGACAATGTTTGCCTTGACCAATCAATAAAGAAGAAAACATAATATCTGAATTTCTGATATTCTTATATAATGTTTTTTTGTTCTGCTTTTGTTTGTTTGTTTTACTTTGACTTTAAACTATCATTTATGATCTGACTCTTGGGTCCTAAGTAATAGTTTAAAGGATATATGGACTTGAAGACAATATCAAATATCAAACTTTAACTGTTTGGGTAAGACAAAACTGCAATTATTTTAATGTTACTTTTGAAATTTTACATCATCTATTTAAATAATTAACTTCAGAAATAGGACAATAATTAAGTGGAAATTTTATTAGAAATATGTTAGGGGTCTAAATCTTTATTATTGGCTTTATCTAGGCTACTTTATCATCTCACAAAACTGGTCTGAGGCTGTCATGATTGTGGGCATACTTTTTTATACTATATAACTACTGGAAAAAAAACTCTTTTTGGTATAGGAAAAGGACCATGAACTGAAATGGCCACAGTCAAATCCAGATTTGAAAAGAGGATTTTGAATGAGATGTGTTAAGAAGACACTAAGATAAATGGAAATGAGAAAGGATAAACAGTGGGATTACAATGCAGCAGTGAGGGCCCTTTGGTCACGTGGAAAGGAAAGTGCTGGTATAGAATTTTCAATATCCTAAACCACTATCTGTGCTTTCATTTTTTAAAATTGATCTCTACTACATAAATGGGGCCTTCAAGATATGATGCTGGGTGCTTGGCATATGTGTTCCATAGCATTCCTCCAGAGAAGAAAGATGAGTTTTCACTTTCTTTGTCAATTTTATTTTTCATTTTCTGATTGTCTATGCTTTTACATCTGCATAATGCTGTAAGTAGGTTCACCAATCCTGAATACTATGCAGTCAAATTTAAATATTTTTGCAAAGATCAAAAGAAAAAAAGAATAGAAAATCATCATTCTGTCCCAATGCTTTTGAAATATTATGTACTTTACTTTTAGGTTAACTGTGAATCATTTTAGTTTTCTCTGAAGCTTATACTATGCTGGTGAGAAATACACAAGTTGGAAATTTTGCAGGTTTAAATATAAATAGTATCAGATTTATGAGAAAAAAATTATGTATGAAACCTAATTACTTAATCTCTTTCATATGGCAGTCACCTAATTCATACATAGAAGTAACTAACTGAAAGCATGAATGAATAAAGAATAAGGAGTTATTATGGGTTATGAAGAATTAGGGTTCAATAAATGATAAGAATTTTTATGTATAGTGTTTGAAATGTAGTTTGAAGTTAAATCATGTTGAGAGAAAAGAGGGACAGATATGTATATAAAAGAAAACATATAAATACTAATGGTTTAACAGAATGTGATAGACATTCCTTAAGGGATACATTGGAAATTAGTAAAATGAGAGAAAATTGGCTTAGAGGTGTAAAAATTTGTGTTGTCAAAGGAGAGATACAGGAAGAATTGAAAGTGAATGAAACAATCCTAAAACAACACAATGGTGAAGCCATAAAACTCCTAAAAGAGTACATAGGCCATACGCTCCTTGACATCATTCTTGGTAATGATTTCTTGGACTTGATGCCAAAAGCAAAGGCAACAAAAACAAAAATAAACAAGTGGGGCTGCGTCAAACTAAAAAAACTTCTGTATGGGAAAGGAAACAATCAACAAAATGAAAAGACAGCCCACTGAACGGGAGGCATTATTTAGAAATTATATATCTGACACAGGGATTAATATCCAAAATATATAAAGAACCCATACAACTCAACAACAACAAAAACAAAAAGAATGATTTGATTAAAAAATGGGCAGAGGCTCTAAACAAATTTTTTCAAAGGAAAATAATGTTTTATTTCTCATGCACTGTTGGTGGTAATGTAAACTGGTGCCACCCCTATGGAAAATAATATGGAGGTTCTTCCAAAAATAAAAAATAAAACTACTATATACCCAGAAATTCCAATTCTAGGTATTTAACTGAAGGAAACAAAAACACTAACTCAAAAAAAATGCACCTACATGCATCTTTTTGTACCCCCATGTTCATTGTAACATTATTTACAATAGCCAAGATATAGAAACAACCTAAGTGTATATCTATGGATGAATGGATAAAGAAATTTTGAGATTATACACATACACAAACACACACAGAGACACACACATGCACAACACAACACACACACACACAATTTTTTATTCAGGCATAAAAAAGTAATGAAATCTTGCCATTTGTGACAACATGGATGAACCTTGAAGACATTATGCTAAGTAAAATAAGTCAGACAGAGAAAGACAACTACCACATGATCATATTTATATGTTGAATCTAAATAAACAAAAAAAATTAAAAAGAGCTCATACTGAGAAAAGATTGGTGGTTACCAGATTGTGGGTGGAAATGTGGGGGGTCAAAATGGGTAAAAGGGGGTCAAAAGATACAAACTTCCAGTTGTAAATGCGTCAGGGGGATATACTGTACAGTATGGCAACTATAGTTAATAATACGGTATTGCATATTTGAAAGTTGCTAAGAACATAAATCTTAAAAGTTCTCATCACAAGAAAAAAATTATGTAACTATGGTGACAAAAGTTAACTAGATTTATTGTGATGATCATTTCACAACGTATATAAATATCAAATAATTATGTTGTACACCTGAAACTAGTATAATGTTATATGTCATTTATACATCAATTTTAAAAAAGGACAATAAAAAAATGGATTCTTTTACCCCCAATTTATAGAAGCAGTGACTGCAATTTTCACCCAAGGGGAAATGTTAAGTAATGGAAGTGTTATCAATTTACTAAAATAATTCTAATTATCTGGCTTGGCTCTAACTTTTATGTATGGTACCAGATGCTGAGTAATAAAATTATGAAATTATAAATTTGCCCCCCCCCCAATCTAACTAGATGGTTTGGATTTATTATCTTCTTTTGTATATTTTATATATGATTGAAATATCAGACCAAATCTGTTTGAACGTACTGGGTATTGCTGTCTTTGTTTTACATTTGAGATTGCACCAAATAACTTGTCTAAGATAACATCAGGTAAGTTGTAAGGCAAAAATTAAGAACGCTATAACTCCAAAACCAGTGCTCTTCCTGCTCTACCAAGGTTTTCTGGAGTTCAGTCAGGGAGGAGAGGTACACTTGAAATACCTTATTAATAAATGTGAGAAAAAAAATTTTTTTAATGTGAGGATGGGAGAGGGATAAAAGCTATGTTGTTGGCGTTGTATTTTAGGGTGACATGGGAAAGTCCTCTAGGTTGAAATGATAATGTAAAGAGACCTAAGTAAAGGAAGCAAAACTTCCCTGAATAGAAAGAGGGTAAAGAAGGCAGCAATCCAGGCAGAGAAGAAACACAATGCCCTGGGGTGGAAGTTTGCACAGTCTGCTCTGTTACTTATAAGGAAGTCAGTGTGGCTGGAGCTCAGTTATCAATATCAGTGCCTGTTCCAAAACCAAGTGGCAGTAGCAGTTCAGAGGAAGTTTGGCTCGGGAAAATATTGAAAGACATCAACAAATCAATGATATTCAAGGGCATGGGACAGAATTAGGTCACTAATGGAAAAGATAGTTACAAGTTAGAAGGTCCAACCAATGATTGAACTTCGGAGCACATCTAACTTTAAAAGTAAAATATATATATATAGAAATATAGAAAAGTGAATAAGGAAAAAAAAAAAAAAAAAAAGCATTAGTGTGTGTTGTCCCAGAGGCCAAAAGAGGGAAATATTTCAAAAAGAAGTGATCAACTATTTCAGATGCTGGTGTCATAAGATGGCAAGTAATTATTGGCCATTGGATTTGGCAATGTAGAGCTCATTGGTGATAGAATGAAATTTGTATAGAGTAATGGAGGGGAAATCTATTTAGAGCTGATTTAGAAGAAAAATGAGGCAGTGATAATATAGAGCAAGGGGAAATCATTTTAGGTGCTTTGGTGTTTTTAAAAAGATTACTAGGGAAATGCATCAAAAGAAAGTTTATTTTCTATAAGAGATACTACAGTATGCCCAATGATATTTTTTTAAATCCATGAGAAAAATTCTGATGAAATAAAAGGAGGAAGTTGGGAATAGTTCGAGTGAAATTGTAAGGGAGGTGAGAGAGCTGCTTTTCAATGCACAAGTGTAGAGTGCTTTCAATTTGATTTCTCTTAAAATCAGAGTGTGAAACAAAAACTGCATATAGTTTATTTAGAAGATGTTTCCTATAAGCAGAAATAAGTCAGGAGTAAAAATGGAATGGGACAAAGGAAAAGACAGTGAAGTTTGTGTCATTAAAGATATGCTTTCCGAGAGATCTCAGAAAGAGTACAGAATCTACCCAGAATTTTTCATTCACTGATTTGATACTCTACTTTAATCCACTAATTCTTATATTCCGCTATTTGAAGGCTATACCCAGTGGCATTGATACAGATGGTGGTGATGATATTTTTATGCACAGAGTTGGACACAGCCTAGGGACTCATAATTAATCCAATCACAGATGTAAAATAAATATTCCCTCCAAAAGTCCTAAGTAATTACCATGAAATTGGCAACTCCATCCATTCATTGAAAACATTGAGCAGGGTACAAGGAGGGATTTTTTGTTTGGATGGATACTCCCACAGAGGCTCTATATACCACATTTCTCTGAAAATAAGACCTAACTGGAAAATAAGCTTTGGCATGATTTTTTCAGGATGCTCATAATATAAGCCCTACCCCCAAAATAAGCCCCAGTTAAAATCATCAGGCAGATGGATGCATTTAGCATGACAGTTGCAACACACGATGGACGTATTGAATTATAAAATAATAATATTAATATATAATTAAATATAAATAAATAATATTACTGACATTAATACTTAAAATAAATGATAATATAAATTACAATTAAGTATTTGTAAATACCCAAGTGTGCACCTTTGGATGAGAGGTAAACACCTATATAAACAGATGAACTTGAGACTTATTGCCGAATGACCAATCGGAGTACAGACACAACGTGAGGATAATGTGGTGCGCACTTGATAATGAACGGACATGGTTGTGTCTAATATGAATCTTCATAATTTAATATGCCATGTGTTGTAACAGACATACTTAATACACTTGTGTGAAATAAAGAAACGTTTTCTGAATTTTGGTGCCTGAAATTTTTCGTCACTTTTGTGTGGACCATCATTCTTAACTGTCATCATTTTTGTTGCCACTCCTGTCTCTTAAGTCTTCAGTTAACACTTGATTTAATGGTAGATTTAAAGGGAATAATATTTTGACCCCCAGACAAGATGAGTGCAAAAGAAAGAGCTATTCTGTCGAGTACAAGAAAGGCATAGTGGAGGACTCCCGGGGCAAGAATCTTATGGCTTTCTGTAAAGAGAAGAAGTTGACTCTTTGAATGGTCTGAAATTGGCAAGCAGAGTACTATAACCTCAGTCAACAAGTGGACGACGGAAATGCTAAGAAGCTCAAGTGTGGATCAAGTCCGCAGCCATTATTTCCTGAACTGTAAAACATAATCTGAATGGATTGCTGACAGGAGAGCAAAGGCTTTGGTTTTGCACAGGGCTGATATTCAAGCATTTGCCCTTGCAATGGCACCATAGTTAGAAATATCTCCAGAAGAATTCAAAGCATCACAACACTGGTTAGATGGCTTCCTTCAGCGATATGAACTGTCTCTAAGATTGACAACACTGTTTAAGCTGGAAGGCACTGAAGTTCTTAAATGTGCACTTGTATTCAAGTCCTTTGTTGATGACATTGACTTTTCTAAATACCAACTCTCCAACATGATTGCTATGGAAGAAACTGCAGTGTTTATGGGCCAAAGATCTCTGTTTGATCAGAGGGGTGCCTTGTGAATCTACATTCCCTCCACTGGTTACGAAAGTGCACAAGTTACCTGTATTTTGGCAATTCGTCTGGATGGAAAGAAAGCCCCACCTCTAATCACCACTAAGGGCAAGAAAGATAAGGTTGAATGTGTTTCAGGCATTTATGTTCTTGAAACCGAAAAAGCCTGGGGCACACAAGCAGTTATAAGGAAGTGTGTCGATTTAATGCCACTTGTTTTGCGAGGTGGCCAAAGAGGTCTGCTAGTCAGATTCAGCCAGCACTCACTGCACTAAAGACATGAAGAACTTCCTTGCACAGAGAAGAATAGATCAAATAATGATTCCCACAGGAATGACTGCCCAGCTCCAGACTCTTGATATTGCAATAAACAAGCCATCCAAGGACCATTTGCGCATGGAAATCAATGACTACATTGAAAATAAAGGGGAGAGAAATCAGCGTGGAAACACTGTGAAGCGTAGCTTGTAAGAGGTCATAACTTGGGTGAAGAATTCAGGGGATAAAATCATGGACAGCTGTGTTGCCAATACACTACAAGAGGCTACATGGACAAGAAGTGCTCATTTAAGGAGAGCTCTGTTGCTGGACATGGGAGTTGGGGCCAGTGGTTCTACAGGAAATGGAGTCGCAAGCAATTTAAGTCAGAATTCGGGGTTTAGAGAGTTATGATGATGTTCAAGAAGATGACATGACTGTATTTGAATAAATATATATTTTTGTACATGAATAAATGAAAAAATGTAGATTGTTTTACATGAAGAAACAAGACATCCCTTGAAAATAAGCCTTAATGGATCTTTTGGAGCAAAAATTAATATAAGACCTGGTCTTATTTTCAGGGAAATACGGTATTTGCCCACTTAAAAAAAAAAAAACTTTTACTTCTGTGCACCTCTGTTGAAAATGTCTTGGAAAAGTCTAGTTTGTCTCTGGATACACTTTACAGGAAAGATAAAACCTATATATTTATATACCTAATAGGAGCCATTTCAAATTGTTAGCATAAGAAGTGTATTTATGGCTTTGTGTGGGTAGTCTTTAATAACGTCTATTATCTTTGGTAGATGCACACGGATATTGACTCATGCTGAATTAGTTAGCATCATTAGTCATAGAATCTCACACTATGTCTGTGGGTTTGCTTTTGTCCTCACTTCTACTGAAGCACAAGGAGGTTAAGTGACTTGCCAATGAACATCAAACTTGTTGGTGAAGAAGCCAATAATAGATTTTTAAGATTCTGACTCCAAGTTATTTATGTCACTATATTTATTGACTTTACTTTCTGCTTAGTCATTTGTCGGGCACATTTAAAATAAATATAATGAAAAGCAACACTCCAAGGCTTTAAATAGAGGCTGTACTTTACACCCATATCAGGATGACAACAATAAGTCTGTGAGGCATATGCAGTGGATTTTTGACTGAAGTCCTATTTTAATCAGTTGGGTCATTCAATTTCTTAAGGTCTCAGTGTCCACATCTGTAATATTGATGCAATAGTTTCTTAGGTTCCTTTTCAGTCCCACATTCTATTTTTCTAGTAGATGATAACTGAGGATTGGGTCATTTTAATTTTATCTGTATGGCAAGTGACTTTACTATGTAGCGTTTCTTAGTCCCCCTGATCTAGCATCAGGAATCCTGAAAGTACAGATTCTTAGGGATTCTGTCATCACAGAGTTCACTGGGAAATCCATAGTTGGCCACAGTCTCTACTACGTAGGATATTAGGCAATCTGGTTTCTTTAACAGAATCAAAATAATGGATCTGCATTACTTCTGAAAAAATGCATGCCTGCTAGTTGATATACGTATATATACAGAAATATCACATCATCTCTAAGAATTAAATATTATGAGAGATCCTATCTGTTTTGTTCATATATATATACATATATATTATTTTTTTTCCCTTCTTCTAATTTTCTACTTTTAATTTGGATCTTTATTTTTTATGCAGTTTGACAAATTTTCTCCTCTAATTATAGCAATTAGTCTATTTACATTTAGCATAATTATAGATATTATTGAGATTTAATGTATCATCTTTCTATTTATTTACTTTTTGTTCATATGTATGTTTTGTTCCTCTTATTTGGATTAATTAACAATTTTTGAAATTTTATTTTGTTCCTTAATTTCTAGATATTTGGGAACTTCCAGATATCTTTTAGGTATTGTTTTCTAGTTTAATCTTGTAGTCAAAGAACATACTTTGAACAACTTGCATTTTTTTTTTAAATTGATCATTTGAAAACAGCTGTATTCAGCTACTATTGGGTGACATGTTCTGTAAGTATGTATTAGGTCAATGATTTTCTGTCCGCTTGTTCAATCTAATACCAAGAGAAGAGTGTTGAAAACTCACACTGTGACTGCCCTCTGACCTTCCTTTTAATATTCCACATACACATAGTTAAAGCACTTGATATTGTTACAGTGGTCACTGAGGCCCTGTTCATTTTTATCCAGTCTTTTTTCCACTGTGCTTCATTGTGAATATTTTCTATTTTTACATCTTTATGTATCGTGGGCTTACTTTCTACATTATCTAATCTGCTGTCAATTCCATTCAGTGAATTTTCACTTGAGATATTGTATTTTCCATTTCTGGAAAGTTCATTTAGGTCTTTTTATACCCTCCATGTTCTCCTCAGTATGTTCATGTTTTCCTTTAAGTAATTTTACATAGTGATATTTTAATGTCCCTGTCTATCAGTCTATTATCCCTCTTCTTTCTAAGTCTGTTTTTATTGACAATTGGATTTGATATCACATTTTCCTGCTTCTTGCTATAGCCAGCATTCTTTTAAATTGTATGATGAACATTATGACTCTATGTCTGAACTCTGCTTTCTTCATTTAGAGAATTTTGGGCCTTGGATTTGCAGGCAGGTGAGTTACTAACAATTCTATCTGCTAAATTTGAGACTTGTTTTATATTCATTTGGTGGATCTTGTGTAGCTTTTATTATGTGAACAATTTAGTCCCACTACTAATATGTGGTCTTTCTGTGGTCTCTACTGAATGTGTATAGCAGTGGTGTCCATACTGCGGCCGTTGGGCCAACTGCGGCCCACGATCCATTGTTAATTGGCCCGCAACAAATTCCAAAACTATATTTAGTTTACTTAAATAAACCAGGTGAGGCAATAAGTACTTCACCTCAAGTGAGTGGCCCGGCTATTTGTGTATTTTACCGCATATGGCCCTTGGTGAAAACCGTTGAAAAAGTTTGGACACCCCTGGTCTGTAGTGACTGATAGAGACTCCTGTCCCTAGTTGATGGAATTTGAGTGCTTCCTTGTGTGGACTCTTGTTCAGCTCACAGCCTTCTGGTTGCTCAACCTTGTGGAATTTTACCTCATGCATGCACAATTTAATAGTTTTGATGGTTAATTTTATATGTCAATTTGGTTAAACTATAGTACCCAGTTATTTAACCAAGCACTAATTTAAATTTTGCTGTCAAAGTATTGTGTAGATATAGTTACTACTATCTACAATCAGTTGATTATATGTAAAAGAGATTACAACTGATGATGTGTGTGGGACTCATCCAATCAATTGGGGGCCATCAGAGCAAAAAGTGAGGTTTTCTGAAGCAGAAGTTCTCCCTCAAGACTGGAGCATCAATTCCTGCTTCAGTTTCCAGCCTATCATCCTGCCCTACAGTTTTCAGATTTGCCAGACCCCAAATCACGTGAGTCAATTCCTTAACTCTTTCTCTCTCTGCCTCTCTGTCTCTCTCTCTGTCTCTCTCTCTTTCTCCCCACCCATCATTGGTTCTGCTTCTTTGGAGACCCCTGACTGATAGAGTAATCAATAAAAACTCCAGGGTCTGGGGCATTGGAATTTCTGGAACTTCTTTGGTTTATGCAGCTGGCTCATCTCTGGAATCTGTCCTGAGCATTTATAGCTGCCTGGACATCCATGAAATCCAATCTTTGGCTCCTCAGTTGAACAAGATAGCACATTGTGCTTAGACTCTCCCTGCTCCTTGGTTTGTTCAGGCAGAATTCTGGGGCAATCATAGCATTCACTTCATTTATTTCTCCTTTCAATGATCATGGTCTTGCACTACCAGTTGTCCAGTGTCTGAAAGAACATGTTTCATACATTTTGTCTATGTTTCTGGTTGTTGAGAATAGGAGAGTAAATCCAGTCTTTCCTATTCCCTGGTGGCCAGAAGCAGCTTGTCCCTTGATCTTCGACATTAGTTAGGCAAGAACTCAATCAATTAGGAATCTCTATTTAAAATTTTATTGGAAAAATTTTATATTTGTAAGGAGATATATATATATATATGATCTTTTTTCAGTGATCTAGAAATAGAAAAATTTCATATATAGGCACTCTCCTTTTATGTTTGCACTGCAATTTATTTTCCCGCTGAAGTAGCCTTCCATTTTGATCTCTGCTAGTGTAAATCAATCTTTTCTCTGTTCGTATATTGTCTTCATAAGGAGTCTGAGTAAATCATGGGTCCACTGAAAGGTCACAATCGTTTTTTTCGTTTGTTTGTTTGTTTAATATGTTAGTTTATATTTCCTCAGAACCATGATCTTTGGACATTCTTGACAAATGTAAGTGATAGACCTGTCTCTTCTCTGCACTGTTACTAGGACTGGTCAACTACCTCTTTTATAGATTTCTTTTATTGCTTTGGAGCATCAACTTGCCATGAGTTTGAAAAAAAATTCCTCTCTGATCATAACAGTATAATTCCCATTGCTTCCTCTTCTCACCACTTACCACTTTTCTGGGCTAATGAGTTTATTCAGAACTTTTCCTCCTGTGTTCACATGCTGCTGCTCCTTTTTTCTTTTATTGATTCATTTCAGGTCTAGTATAACTGGCAAATTACTTCTTTCACAGCATTAAATTTTTGTATTATTTTTTCCATTTCAGTAAGTATATGATGAATGTAAGACTTAGTTTCCTTTCTTATATAATAATGATTGAGTTGCATATAATGGACAAATAGAAAATGTTTTATATAAAATGGCCTAATGGAAGCACTTTTCCTTGTTTAAAAAACTCAGTATCTTCCATTTTTATGTCTATTTTATGCTATTTCTCAACTCTCAATTTAGGTTTCCCTGGTGGGAGTCATCATTACTTGCTCTTGGCAAGCAGAAAGATTGTAACAAAGTCATTTAGTTTCTCCTATTTCCTTTATCCCATATTTTTAAGTTACCCCTGTAATGAAATGGTTCTAAAGCTATTTCGTTTGCATTCTCCGATGCTATTTTTTTCCTCTTTCTAAAGTATTATCCTATGTACCTTGTACTCTGTTTGAATCCTACCTTAAAACTTTATGTGTTTGTTAGCTATATGTATTCTGTCATGACTACAGCAGTTGCATTTTAACTGATATTTATGAATCTTGAAGAATGTAGTTATTATACGACCCTGATTTGTGTGACATTAATAACCTTGATAATTATGTTAATATTCTTACAACATAAATAAATTAATTTATGGGATTGGATGTCATCATTATCTAATGCATTGTTTGCTTTTAGTTTGGTGATTATCTTAATAGAAAAAATAAATTAGCTGAGGACACTTAAAGAAGGTCACTCAAAAAAATGTTTACTTCATTTTCTTCCCTCAGCATCAAAGATAGTGAAAGATAGTGACTATTCAATAAGTAATATTTTCAATCGATGTGATCGTTTAAAGCAATTTTAATAGTATGCTGGAAATAGTTTGTTGTGGTTTTAACATATCATCATATTAAGTAATAAATATTTTATAGTTAGAATTGTGCCATTTTCATATTTTTTTCCTTTGTCATACAACATTTCACTTGGCTGACATTCCTTTGAAATAAAATCTGGAAATACTTCCCTGAAATTCTGTCAACATTAAATCCAGGGCTTTTATAGATATTGCTTAAAACAAATACCTCATTCTTAAAGGTGAGTCATTTTGATTAGTCATTCTCTGACTACAGAGATGACTAACAGCATTTTGTATTTTTAAAAATCTGATCTAAATTATTGTGGTACAGTAAAAAGTTATGAAGTAATGAGGATCAATGTTATCACCTTTTGAAGTATATAGAATATCCATTTTAGCTATTTTAAATAAAATGTAATCCTCCCTATTATTTCCTAGTTCCAATTTTATAATGAGACTTGGATGCTTTTGGTTTCAATATTGCGATCATTATCATAATATTTCATTTTCATAATATGTCATTTTCATAATATTTCAAATTATTTGGTAAGGAAAGAATTGATGTTGATATTATTTACATGGCATTATTTGAAAATATTCATTGTTTAAACAGTCAAAATTCAGTTTTGCTCTTATCGCCGATTTTATAAGTATTTTTTCCTCAATGTGAATATAAAAAATTTCCTATATCCCTTTTCTGTTTCTCAAAAATGATGAAAGCAAAGGTAGATAAGGATGTTTAATCTGAAAAGATAAAATATCTTTAAAATGTTATATTATTCAAGATTTTACGATAAATTTGCATATCATATTCCTGAACTTGAAATACTTAGAAATACAGAGCCTCTGTTAGCTCTTGATATGCTATGATTATTCCACATCTGTTGTCTCATCTCTTACTTCATAATCTCTCACAAATCATATTTATTAATATCAATTGCAAATGAAGGTACCCATGGAACTTAGGCTGGTATTAACTTTTAGACTAATTTTACAGTTAGATACCTAAGTCATTATCTCCTTTTGCACACTTATTTGCACACTTATGTTCTGCCCTACCTCTCTCTGATGTTATTTCCATAATTAAAATACTGATTTTTTTTTTAAGAGCTTGATGATAAAGTACCACAGTTTATCACATCTAAATTTTCTAATGATGCTACTTATGGGGATAATGTACCTTCTTATAGATATTACATTTCTTTATTTAGAGGCAGGGTATATTTGTTCCTGTTAAATAATATCTTTTAATAGTTAATTCATTTGTAATGGAAACATGGCAGGTATAATGAGAACATTGGTTTACCTTGACTCTGCTACTATTTCTGTGAATTTAAATATGCATTTAAACATCCTGGTATCTTTCTTTGACAAAATGAATTGGTAGACTGGATTGTCACCATGATTCTCAGCTTACAATTTCTAAACATCTAGTTTTCTATTTCAGATATCTAATTAGGTAGAAATTGTATATAAGCAATTTTGGTCAGAAGAGAAATTATTCAATTCGTTTAGACAGGTGATGATTGACAAAGGGCTAAAATGGAGCTCACTGGTACAAACTAACAATAAAAGGACTGTCCTGCCACATTGGGTTATCATTATTATGCAGACCATCAGGGATTAACTTCATTTCTACCCAAAGTTTCTCCATTATTTATATCATGTGAAAGACATTGCTGAACATGTTGGCCTTTTAGTTCCTTGGGAACTTTATTTTGGTAGTTTATCCTCCATTTCCTCAACATTTTCTATTGCCATAGTCATACCCCAAACCCCAATCTTTTATACTGCATCACTCTGATATCACAACAAACATCATGCTTGCCCAACACCATCTTCAAAGTTTGTATTTTCCTTCTCAGTTATTATTAAAGTAATGGTTCTCCTTATATTTTGTTTCATACCAGATTATCTCATTGGGACTTTTCCCCTCCCAGCCATGTGCCAAAATTATCCAGAGAAACCTGAAGCCTGGAGGAATATAATGTTGGCTTTCATCATGTCTGCACTCAGATTGCTGAGCCTTGATGGATAAGCATCACTGTATCAGACAGAGTGGTAGAACTAATCGTTTATAATCACCAGCATCACTAACTCTTTTGACGACCTGTGCAGTCAATTACTTAAAACAATTTTTTCAGCTTTCCATTTCTCTGATCACACTCTGTCCTCAGCAGAAACTCAGACTTTCTCTTCAGAGAGAAAAGAGGAAATATCAGTAAAGAATTATGTCAAATCCCCATTACCAATCTACAAACCAGTATAAATTTTCACTCCTTTCTTTTTCACTCTTCCTTTCTAAAATCAGTTTTAAATTGTCCTTTAATTTATTTTATTCCTCTTGCCTTTATATCCAGTATCTTCAACTTTTTCAACTGTACTCTCTCTGCCCATATATATTTGTAATATTAAAAACACTCGATATGATCAAAAAAGTCCTTTCTTGAACACAGCCAGCTTCAGCTACAGTTGTATTTCCTGCTGTTTACAGTCTCTCTAAAGAAGTTTCTAAAGTCTTTGTTTCTATTTCATCATCTCTCATTTGTATACCTACAATTCAACTTAAACCACTTTGGCAAATGACACCAATGACGTCCAGGCCTCTTTAATCAGTTGCCACTTCTTGCTTAACTTCTTAATATCCTTCTGAATACATGACACTCTCATTAAAACATTATCTCCTCTTCAGATTTGATCCTAATTTCTCCAAGTATTGTTCCTACTTTTTAAATTCCTTCCAGTGGTCTTTAAATATTGAATTTCCTCATGCCTTCTTCCTCAGCTTTATTGTCAATTAACTCTTCCCCTCATGTATTACTATGCCTTGCCAAAGCCTGTAAATATGTATTTCTAATAATCTTTTTTGAGCTTCAAATGTGTATCTATCTATCTATCTATCTATCTATCTATCTATCTATCTATCTATCTATCAATCATCTATCTAGCTGGCTAGCTAGCTAGCTATCTAGCTATCTATAAATAATCTATCTAATCTATCATCTATCATCATTTCACAAATTAAGCTAAGCAAAATAAGTCAGACAGAAAAAAATTGAGAACTACATGATTTTACTGATATGTGGGATATAAAACTGACAACAACAAAGAAACAAGACAAACAAATGAAGAAACAAAAGCTCAGAGACACAGACAATAGTTTAGTGGTTACCAGAGGGTGAGGGGGGAGGGTGGTGGTAGATGAGGACAAAAGGGATCAAATATATGGTGATGGAAAGAGAACTGACTCTGGGTGGTGAACACACAATGTGATATATAGATGATGTATACAGAATTGTACACTTGAAACCTATGTA
>NW_027423880.1:0-23132 GCF_036562045.2 Rhinolophus sinicus | reverse complement strand
CACATCCCACGCGCTGCCTTCTGCCTCTCAGGATCAGCAGTGCCCCAACACGTACACACGACAAGCGGGCACACACACACATGAGTAAACCCATGGAGGTGTCGATCGCGACCACGAGACCTACCCACCAGTTGGGTGAGCGGGTAGCACACCAGTCCCCATAAAATCCCACTGCAATCCACCCTTTGCGTTTTAAATAGAGACGTGCAGATATTCTATTGGCATTACCAGGATCATGGTCTTGACTGTGGGGCCCTCACGGTTTCTGTAAAATTTCAAAGGGAGTTACAATATCCACATTGTAAAGGGATAGGACAGGACTGGCGGGGTCTCTGCCTCGATGGTATGGAGGGGCACCCTAGGGACTCAAGCTGAAGGAGTTGCAAGAGGCCCCAATGGCAGGCCCCAGAGCGCCAGGGAGGCCACCTGGGAAATGCGGTCAGGAACACTCCTTCTGCCTTGGTGTCCCGGGGCATTGGCATGAAACCTCAGATCGGTTGAAGCCTCTCGCTTCCCCGTACCCTCTGTGCACTGAGGCCCCCCCGCCCCAGGTTCTGCGGTAAGCCTCTGCCCCACTCCCAGCGGGAACATCAGGTGGCTCCCATTCTCCTTTGAGCCTCGGTTTCCCCTTCGCTTCCTGCACTGAGACTCCCCTGTGCCCCACACCACACAGCCCAAGGGGCTCCTCACCATGGGCTTCCTGTCAGGTCCCTCCTCTTTCGTCTGTATCCCTCGGGTAGAACTGCACCGGATCGGGCCACAGGTCCTCGCTGATGATCTGGCAGAGGAAACAGGGCAGGCAGCTCAGGGCAGGGCCAAGACCCCTGCCACCTACCTCTAGCCTCCATCAGCATCAGTTCTGACCATGTTCAGAGGGCTCGCACCTCAGCTATCCTGCTAGACCCTGGAAAGTTGTGGTCAGACAACCAATTGAAGAAGTTAAGGCCCGTGCTGTCATGCCTGCGACTGCTGCATCCACGTTCATAGTCCCAGAACCAGCAGACTGGCGTGGAGCAGATGCCCTATACCCTGGAGGAAGACACGAGGAACATGATGGACACACTGGCCCAGCACCCGTGCCTCGCCCCTTGTGCCCAGTCTCTACCTATCGTGAGCACCACCACTTACCAGCAAAGCTAACGTGATACTCCTTGATGATCACTTCATTGTGGAAGTAGGGGTTACTCCGGAAGAAAAACTTCAGCTGACAGTGATACCTGGGGTGGCTCAATTCCTGCACCTGCCACGTCCGAGAGGTCGAGAAAAGTGACATGTCTTCTAGCTTGCTGAGCTTGCGTGCTGGCAGCACTCGGGCCCCTTCTCCAAATCACACCACCCTTCCGGGCACCCCAGCCCTGCTCCCACTGCCGCCAACCCTGGCACATCATCTCACCTCCAAATTGGTCATGTAGCTAAGCATGTCTTCATCTTGGCCACTGATCAAGGCTGACAAGTTGGGGTGGTTCAGAATCTGTGCTCTGGTCAAGGAGTCTTCATGCTGTGGGAGGCAGAGGCAGCAGCCCAGCTAGTCTGGGATAGGCGGTACTGCTGTGGCACGTGGCAGGATGCTAGGCCTTGCCACCCACCCAATGCCTCAGCTCCTGCCTTTCATCCTACGTGCGTAGGACTGTGCTATCCCAGGCTGCGGGTTCATCTGATGCTGCCTGTGATGACACGAGGTGGCTGTGCTTGCTGATTTATCCCTGTTCTGCACCTGACTTGTGTGTACCCGTGCTCAAAAAGCACTGCGTATGATGTCCGACTCCTGTGTCCACATTCCCCGTCAGGGGGTGGGGGGGTTGTTTGTTCCCATGAAGCTGTGTCCACACTCAGCTCCTCGAGATACCTGCGTGCGGAAGGGGGCTCTGTTTTACTCAGACCTAGCCCTGTGATTGCGTTTGTGTGTGTGAGAGGGGGGCACTGGGGATTTGCGTGGACGCGTTCTGGTAGCAGCGCTGTAGCCCGCTCCTCAGCTCGACTAGCAGAGTGGTGTCTTGGGAAGGGCGGCGGCATCCAACCGCTTTACACCTACCGCTTAACACCCACATACAACACCTACGGTGCTTTGGCACTCGACTGTGGAACAACTACCCGCACACAGAGTGCCTGGGGAGTGTGTGTGCTCCATTTCTGCGATTGCCCAGGACACTGTGTCCTTGAATTGTCTGCAGTGTGCCAGGTAGCCCCCTTTCCCGTTGCCCGGGCACACTCCCTGAGGCCGAGGAAGTGTGCTCGGGTAACCGCTGTGTCGAAAGAATTGGCCCATAATTTCTGCTCAGATGCCTGAGGACTCTCCTGGTCCTCCTACACCTGACCCCAGACGTGCTTACGAGGCACTCGGGCCCTTCCCTCAGCCCTTACCGGGCTTCCACCTGGCCTTTCTCTTTTCTGTCTGCCGTGGCTGTCTTCCGTTCAGCAGCATACCCCAGGCGTCACCCCTAAGGATACGGCTTTGGCCCAGAAGCCATGGATGCACTGGATGATATTCCTTCTACGCTCCAGATGAGGCTGCCTGCTCTGACAGCTCTTGCGCCTCAGCCGATAGTAGGCGCGACTGTGCCGGGCCTTCTCAACCCTCACCTGTAACTGAAGGGCCTGCAGCAGCTCCAGTGGGGACTGCTGGCTGTACCCAGACCGCCGGCGTGGTGCCAGCAGGGCCGGCCCAGGCTTGTCCTTCCACACGGGGCCTGTGCCTCCTCCTCCTCCCAACACACCGTACCTCGTTCTGTCCGTCCCCCATGACCCCGAGTTCCTCCACGTGCCGCACCTCCGATCATCGCCGTCCACAGCCTCCTGGGCCACCACTTCCTCTTCTGTCACGACCTCTACCTCATGTGCGGCGTCCTTTACAAGCAGCACTGCCTCATGTGGCCCTGCAGGCCCCTCCTTCCTGCTCCGGCCGCACGCTGAGGATGGAGGCCTCTGCCACCCTCGCACCTCGGCGGCCTGCAGGGTCTCCGGGAGCCCCGCTGGGCAGGCACTGTCGGGCCGCTGCCTGTTGAAAGGCAGTTCCACAGCTAAGTCATCCGAGGACTCCCAGACCGCCAGACCTGCCCCTTCCCAGCCTCACTCGCCATGGGGCCCTGCTCTAAGCTGTGCAGTGGAGAAAGGCGTGGAAGGCGGGCCTCGTGTCTTCAGAGCCGACCAGGCCGCCAGAAGCCTCGGGCCCTAGAGCCGGGCTTCTGGGTTTGGCTGCCTGCCTCAGGCATGTAGTGCGCATGTGCTGAGGCCCGCCCGCCCCCACTCAATCCGCTGCAAGGATGCCAGAGCCCGCTCAGTCCGGTCCCTGGCCCTGCCTGGCTAAGGACCTCCTATCCAGCTGCTCCCATCCCACCCGTTTGCTTCTTGGCCTGGCTCCTTCCTCAGGCTCACCATAAGCACCTTCCTTCGCACTCCTGGAGCCCCTACAAAAATCAGCCTGCAGCAATGCCCTGCAGCTGGCCTCTGGGTGTTTTCATGGCCGGGCGCCACCTACTGGAACACTGGGCGCTATGCGGGCTTCCACCACCAAAATCACAGTCCTGTAGCAATTGTCAAACTGTTCCACATGGAGCTCTCAGGAAATAGCCCAGGGAATACATGACCTGGCCTACACAGGGTATCCCTGGAATAGGCATATGTGAGAAGCAACCTGCAGACACTGCCATGGACACTACATGTAGGAGGGCGTGGACTTCATATTTGCAGAATTGACCGCCTGTACTCAAGGGGAAATAAACACCTTATTAACACAGGTCATTCTGTTGCCCTTTCCCTCTGTTTCTCTTTCTTTTCTCTCTCTCTCTCTCTCTCTCTCTCTCTCTCTCTCTCTCTCTCTCTGTCTCTCTCTCTCTCGTCTGTCTATCTCTGTTTATCCTTCTCACACTGACCTCCTCCCTCCTTCCCTGCCTCGCTGACTCCCTGCCTCCCTCACTCTCTTCTCAGGTACCTCTCCTTCTCTCTGTCTTTCTATTCTTATGTCCTTCTCTTTGTGATACCTTTATTTTGTGGCTGTCACGCACCCATTTTCTTGTATCTCGCACTATCGTGTGCTATGAGGTCCAACAAGGTGGAGCTTTGGCGAATAAAGCACATAGTAGAGTGTCTTGTTCACCCACCACTCAATTGCCGTAAGGACAGCTGGGTCTCCGTATGGGCACACCTTTGTAACCTACCCACTTTGTTCATGCCATGTGTTCCTTTTTCAACAGATTCTAGGAACACTGACAAACATCCCTCCACCTGGGCCATGTCACTGCAGAAGTTTTGGAGTCTCGAGCTAGCATTACACTTACACAATTTCTTCCTTGTCTTGGTGAACACTGAGAACATTGCTTCGAGGAGAAGAAGGGATGAGCTGTGCTGCTCCCTGCTAAGCAGCTCAGACAGATGCACACCTTCCCTGTTGCGGTCAGAGGGATTGAATACTCACAACACAAATGCTAGGGCAGCGGTCGTGCTGCTGGGCAGCACGCACAGCAAGTGTTCTCCAGCCGTCCCTGTCCTTCCAAACTTGGTGACCGTGTCTGAGAATAAACTGTGGAGGATTTCCGTAAGGCTCACCATCCGATGCTGTGACTGAAGACAGCAGTGGAATAAAGTCAGGCTCACCAAAATCACCCCAAGCCGTTTTGTTCTTATACAAGTAACCTCAGGGAAAAGTTTCTCATTTGCTTGACGGGAACATAAACAAATGTGTCTGATAAGGGTTTTCTTTTCCTCTACCCTATGCTGATTGGTTCCATTTGGTCTACTGTGTGTACAGCCCCTGTCGGCCAACAAAGGTGTTGTTTTTTTCCTTCCTTTTTTTAACTCTGTTCTATCCAAAGAGGGAGGCAAGGACACTGCTGCAGTGTCTCTGCCCACGTAAGGCACTGCATCAGTGACACTGTTGCTCAGAACTCTGTGGTTTGGCAGTTCCCAATAGCCCAAAACACAGGTGCCTTTTCTTTCATGAGGCGTGTCGTATTTCACTGTACTCACATACATCTACGAGGGCCTTTACCGTAGCTCCCCATACCAATGCATCCATATACCTCTCTAATTATCCAAGTATATCCCTATCTATATTTATCTATATGATTCTGCACGTAACTGCTCATGTCACTGAGAAAGCTCACAAAATCCATTTCTCCTCCCATCGATTTTCAGGAAATGATGGGAAAACTACGAATGCTCTGGAGGAGGAGGAATGGTCAGTGGGACCCATGACGGAGATGCAGGGCCTGGCAAGAGGTAAGGATCGAAGCCTGGGACATTTGAAGCAGAGTTCTCCGCCTTCACGGGTCCGCTGGACAAATTGAGTCTCAGACATTCACTGAGTGATCTTTCCGTCTCTCCTCGCGGAGAGACCATCTGGAAACCATCCGAGAGATTTGAGCAGACCGTGCTTTGTGCCCTCGTCACCCTTAATCCCGACACAACGTCCTTCCTCTGCCGACGGAGAGCTACATAGCCGAGCCCTCACATCGTATGTTTGAATATACACACTCTGGTCCTGAACTTTTCCTTATTCCCTGTCACACACTGTGCCCAGTGTGTGCCCAGCAGGATCCATCGTGTCAGGAAAGAAACATGTCGCGTGAGCCAATACCAAAACCATTAGACGACCTGCTTCCCATCCGCTCTAAACTTGAGTGCCCATGCCACGATGCACCCCGAATCTAGAGCCACAGTTGAAATCCTCCCTTACCTGCAGACGACATTTTGCATACCTTTGCAGAAAGCAGCATTCCCCTACATATGGTAAGAAGGTTTTTTGCCAGTCCGGGCTCTCGTGGATCTCATACATCACAGGGATACCCTCTGGCTTCCCTCGTGGGATCTTTCTCGACCCTGCCAACACCTGGAGTGCTCTGGTAGCTTTCCTACTATGCAATTTACCTCCGCATGAAAACCGCCTCCTTTGGCAGATATCCGAGAGTTTCATTTAGCTGAGGCGTGACACCTCCACGACACTCGAACCCCCCAAATTACCTCGACCGTGACAGAGCGAAAGTGAGTGCGCAAGAGGAATGGGCAT
Source organism: Rhinolophus sinicus (assembly GCF_036562045.2). Classification (NCBI taxonomy): domain Eukaryota; kingdom Metazoa; phylum Chordata; class Mammalia; order Chiroptera; family Rhinolophidae; genus Rhinolophus; species Rhinolophus sinicus. The sequence goes on along the minus strand of NW_027423880.1, from coordinate 17,131 downwards.
GACAAGAGCAGAAACAGAAGCACACCCAGAAGTGGACAAGGAGTTTGGGCCGGGTAGGGGCGGAAGATGTGGGGTACAGAGGGTCATGTTCACGGTGAGTGAAACAGCAGCAAACTCACGTGCACAACGCCAGATACACTGGCGCAAATATCAAAAGGTGCATCAGAAGGGAGACTAACATGAACACAGTGGCCAACACCGCCACAAGTCACCGCCTTTGGAGAAATGGAGCCTGACCGCTCCTGCACTCTCATGCTTCCAGGACTAGACTGCTCCCGGAAAGGACTGGGAACACTGGTAGGGTCACCATGAGCTGCTTGATAGTCAAAGAAGATGCCATCACTTAACTGTCCCGCCATGCCACCCAGCACATCTGTGCAACATTGGACTTCGGTGCGAGTGCACTTTACTTGGAACCACATCTCAGAATTGCGCCCCATGAGAAGTTGCTCAACTGCTTTCAGAGGTGCCAGCTCTGCCAGCTGTATTCCCCAGTCACAGTGCAAATAGGCCATGTTCTCAGGGCTGCGAAAAGCCCAACATAGGCAGGCACGTCGACCCTACGGCAGTGGCAGGCTTCCTTCCCTGCTACACACATGAATGAGAACGCTGCCACGACACACCGACCATCGTCTCAGGCCAAGCCAAATCTGCAGCCAACCCGGTGCACTGTTGAGCCATTGTGTCCTGAGGAGAGGATTATGGATGATCCCTTCCCTCATAGAGCCTCATCATGAAATCCGTGACCTTCCTAATTGCGGAGAGCAGACAGTAAAGGCTGTTAAGGAACACCTAAGGGGCTCGTACTCGTGTCAACCACGTCCTGGTCTGGTGTGCGCTGCGCCCGACCCTAGGATCACTGGGAAGTCTTTCCCTTCTGCAAGCAGACAAATTTGAGGGACTCAATATGAGAGCTGCCAGGAGTAACTTTAGCATAAAATGTGGTGCTGGAAAGACAGGTTGCCATTCCCTCTCCGTGGACCTCTGGCACAGCAGGTCAATCCATCCTGTCCAGAGCCAATGCCTCCCGACACCCTCTACTTGCGTGGACGGGTCATACACATTCTGATGCCGCAACCCTGAGGAGCAGCTGGTCATATACAGTGTTCCTTGCAGGCTAACACGGGGACTAATGAATGTGGCTCTCAAAGCCTCCAACCTCTGAGATTGAGTGTGGGGGGCAGTGAGTGATTCAGTGAGCTCAAGGAGACCCGGACAGCGTGGCGACCTCAGACAATCTGGTAGGGACCGAGAGGATCACGCAGGATCCAGTTGATACTCAACAAGGAAGGCCTTGTCAGGCACACAGAGGAATCCTCCGCTCCCAGGTGCGGCAGGAAGTCCCTACCCCACATGGATTACAGCGCTGTCTTTACCACTGTTAACCACTCCAGAAAGAGCAGGCTAGGTGCTGGTCACCAATCGATTGCTGCCGCATCCCCTTCCCTCAAGGCACGCAACCCCTGCTCTATGTACACCAGGGATTCGGCCCTCCTGCGGCCTGAGGCACCCTAAAGTGCGAGGAACCCACCGTAAAACAAAGGCTCCTGTGGAGGTGAAAGTACCTCAGGAAGTCTACCCTTCGCCCCAGAGATCCTTCCTGCAGTAGCTCCTGGTGGCAACGCCCTCCTCTCAGGCATCACTCACACAAATTCCGGGACCCTCCGGGATGCCAGCACAAGGGCAGAAGTCCTTAGCCTGGCCGTGGTGTAGACTGGATAATGCCATCCCCTACGTCGTGGCCACTGGGTGAAGAAAGCGCTCACAGGGCTCAGCTGGGCGGAAGCGTTTCAGCCCAACCCGGTGCTCCTCCACTTTGTCCCTTTGTGTCTCACCATCACGCAAGAGACGCAGTATTTCACATGAGGGCACATCTTCAGCAGGAAGCCACGTATCCCTGGCAGGTCTCCCTTTCCCCTGTTACCCGGCGAGCAGACCAGCGGTGTCACTAATGGGCCACGTCACTAATGAGACACGGTGTCACTCATTGCCTGTCCCTCAGTCCATACCTAAAGGAGGGCAGAGCCAGCGGCAGTGTGGCCTGCACAGATCACGTCGCCTGCGCTGCACTTCACCGCACACTGCCTTAAATGCGCTCACGGGGCAGAGGTCTTGAGTGCCCATAAGCTGTCAATATTCCCAGTGGACACTCCAAGGGTCCGTGACCTCTAGGTCTCAAAGTCACCTGTGTTGCGTCCTGTCAGTGTCGGCCGCCATCCAAAAGAAGGAATATACACAAAGTGTCTTAGACAGGAGGTCACGGGTCTGAACCCTGTGTCTGGTACCTTCGCACAGGTCATGGCATCATCCATTTCAGGAGCCTGTCTTTTATTTCCTCCTCACCAACCCCAAAATCTATGTCCTCAAAGGAAGAAGCACAGCCTCTCGTGAATTGTGCTTCCTGCTGTATTCTGGGCTCCAGTTCTAGAGTCCTGCTCTGCCCCACCCACACACAGCGCAATCCTCAGGCTGCAGCTCATTGCCCACCCCTGGGGGCGGTCTGTTCAATACAAAAACATGGCCTCTCAGACACACAACACTGACACGGAAGCAATGCTCAACTTCTTTATATCTCTGTCACTGCCGCTCCAGAGAGTTCGTACAAATGCCCTGCATCTTCCTCGGTAGACCCACCCTCCCAGTCGGTGCTGTCCAACAGAACAAAGGGGACTGATTATGCCACCACTCCCATCTGCAGATGCTCCTAGCCCTTGTTCTGCTCGGCGACATCCCCAGCTGCCTTCTGCCTCTCAGGATCAGCAGTGCCCCAACACGTACACGACAAGCGGGCACACACACATGAGTAAACCCATGGAGGTGTCGTCGCGACCACGAGACCTACCCACCAGTTGGGTGGCGGGTAGCACACCAGTCCCCATAAAATCCACTGCAATCCACCCTTTGCGTTTTAAATAGAGGCGTGCAGATATTCTATTGGCATTACCAGGATCATGGTCTTGACTGTGGGGCCCTCACGGTTTCTGTAAAATTTCAAAGGAGTTACAATATCCACATTGTAAAGGGATAGGACAGGACTGGCGGGGTCTCTGCCTCGATGGTATGGAGGGGCACCCTAGGGACTCAAGCTGAAGGAGTTGCAAGAGGCCCCAATGGCAGGCCCCAGGCGCCAGGGAGGCCACCTGGGAAATGCGGTCAGGAACACTCCTTCTGCCTTGAGTCCCAGGGCATTGGCATGAAACCTCAGATCGGTTGAAGCCTCTCGCTTCCCCGTACCCTCTGTGCACTGAGGCCCCCCCGCCCCAGGTTCTGCGGTAAGCCTCTGCCCCACTCCCAGCGGGAACATCAGGTGGCTCCCATTCTCCTTTGAGCCTCGGTTTCCCCTTCGCTTCCTGCACTGAGACTCCCCTGTGCCCCACACCACACAGCCCAAGGGGCTCCTCACCATGGGCTTCCTGTCAGGTCCCTCCTCTTTCGTCTGTATCCCTCGGGTAGAACTGGACGGATCGGGCCACAGGTCCTCGCTGATGATCTGGCAGAGGAAACAGGGCAGGCAGCTCAGGGCAGGGCCAAGACCCCTGCCACCTACCTCTAGCCTCCATCAGCATCAGTTCTGACCATGTTCAGAGGGCTCGCACCTCAGCTATCCTGCTAGACCCTGGAAAGTTGTGGTCAGACAACCAATTGAAGAAGTTAAGGCCCGTGCTGTCATGCCTGCGACTGCTGCATCCACGTTCATAGTCCCAGAACCAGCAGACTGACGTGGAACGAGATGCCCTATACCCTGGAGGAAGACACGAGGAACATGACGGACACACTGGCCCAGCACCCGTGCCTCGCCCCTTGTGCCCAGTCTCTACCTATCGTGAGCACCACCACTTACCAGCAAAGCTAACGTGATACTCCTTGATGATCACTTCATTGTGGAAGTAGGGGTTACTCCGAAAGAAAAACTTCAGCTGACAGTGATACCTGGGGTGGCTCAATTCCTGCACCTGCCACGTCCGAGAGGTCGAGAAAAGTGACATGTCTTCTAGCTTGCTGAGCTTGCGTGCTGGCAGCACTCGGGCCCCTTCTCCAAATCACACCACCCTTCCGGGCGCCCCCAGCCCTGCTCCCACTGCCGCCAACCCTGGCACATCATCTCACCTCCAGATTGGTCATGTAGCTAAGCATGTCTTCATCTTGGCCACTGATCAAGGCTGACAAGTGGGGGTGGTTCAGAATCTGCGCTCTGGTCAAGGAGTCTTCATGCTGTGGGAGGCAGAGGCAACAGCAGCCCAGCTAGTCTGGGATAGGCGGTACTGCTGTGGCACGTGGCAGGATGCTAGGCCTTGCCACCCACCCAATGCCTCAGCCCCTGCCTTTCATCCTACGTGCGTAGGACTGTGCTATCCCAGGCTGCGGGTTCATCTGATGCTGCCTGTGATGACACGAGGTGGCTGTGCTTGCTGATTTATCCCTGTTCTGCACCTGACTTGTGTGTACCCGTGCTCAAAAAGCACTGCGTATGATGTCCGACTCCTGTGTCCACGTTCCGCGGGGGGGGGGGGGGGGGGTTGTTTGTTCCCATGAAGCTGTGTCCACACTCAGCTCCTCGAGATACCTGCGTGCGGAAGGGGGCTCTGTTTTACTCAGACCTAGCCCTGTGATTGCGTTTGTGTGTGTGAGAGGGGGGGACTGGGGATTTGCGTGGGCCGTTCTGGTAGCAGCGCTGTAGCCGCTCCTCAGCTCGACTAGCAGAGTGGTGTCTTGGGAAGGGCGGCATCCAACCGCTTTACACCTACCGCTTAACACCCCCATACAACACCTACGGTGCTTTGGCACTCGACTGTGGAACAACTACCCGCACACAGAGTGCCTGGGAGGAGTGTGTGCTCCATTTCTGCGATTGCCCAGGACACTGTGTCCTTGAAATGTCTGCAGTGTGTCAGGTAGCCCCCATACACGTTGCCCGGGCACACTCCCTGAGGCCAAGGAAGTGTGCTTGGGTAACCGCTGTGTCAGAAGAATTGGCCGATAATTTCTGCTCAGACGCCTGAGGACTCTCCTGGTCCTCCTACACCTGACACCAGACGTGCGTTCAAGGCACTCGGGCCCTTCCCTCAGCCCTTACCGGGCTTCCACCTGGCCTTTGTCTTTTCTGCCTGCAGTGGCTGTCTTCCGTTCAGCAGCGAACCCCAGGAGTCACCCGTAAGCATACGGCTTTGGCCCAGAAGCCATGGATGCACTGGATGATGTTCCTTCTACGCTCCAGATGCGGCTGCCTGCTCTCACAGATCTTGTGCCTCAGCCGATAGTAGGCGCTACTGTGCCGGGCCTGCTCAACCCTCACCTGTAACTGAAGGGCCTGCAGCAGCTCCAGTGGGGACTGCTGGCTGTACCCAGACCGCCGGCGTGGTGCCAGCAGGGCCGGCCCAGGCTTGTCCTTCCACACCGGGGCCTGTGCCTCCTCCTCACTCCCAACACACCGTACCTCGTTCTGTCCGTCCCCCATGACCCCGAGTTCCTCCACGTGCCGCACCTCCGAATCATCGTCCACAGCCTCCTGGGCCACCACTTCCTCTTCTGTCACGACCTCTACCTCATGTGCGACGTCCTTTACAAGCAGCACTGCCTCATGTGTGCCTTGGGCCCCTCCTTCCTGCTCCGACGCCACGCTGAGGATGGAGGCCTCTGCCACCCTCGCACCTGCGGCGGCCTGCAGGGTCTCCGGGAGCCCCGCTGGGCCGGGGCACTGTCGGGCCGCTGCCTGTTGAAGGCACGGTTCCACAGCTAAGTCATCCGAGGACTCCCAGACCGCCAGACCTGCCCCCTTCCCAGCCTCACTCGCCATGGGGCCCTGCTCTAAGCTGTGCAATGGAGAAAGGCGTGGAAGGCGGGCCTCGTGTCTTCAGAGCCGACCAGGCCAGAAGCCTCGGGCCCTCGAGCCGGGTTTCTGGGTTTGGCTTCCTGCCTCAGGCATGTAGTGTGCATGTGCTGAGGCCCGCCCGCCCCCACTCAATCCGCTGCAAGGATGCCAGAGCCCGCTCAGTCCGGTCCCTGGCCCTGCCTGCTAAGGACCTCCTATCCAGCTGCTCCCATCCCACCCGTTTGCTTCTTGGCCTGGCTCCTTCCTCAGGCTCACCATAAGCACCTTCGCAACTCGCACTCCTGGAGCCCCCTACAAAAATCAGCCTGCAGCAATGCCCTGGAGCTGGCCTCTGGGTGTTTTCATGGCCGGGGCGCCACCTACTGGAACACTGGGCGCTATGCCGGGCTTCCCTCCACCAAAATCACAGTCCTGTAGCAATTGTCAAACTGTTCCACATGGAGCTCTCAGGAAATAGCCCAGGGAATACATGACCTGGCCTACACAGGGTATCCCTGGAATAGGCATATGTGAGAAGCAACCTGCAGACACTGTCCTCCTACATGGACACTACATGTAGGAGGGCGTGGACTTCATATTTGCAGAATTGACCGCCTGTACTCAAGGGGAAATAAACACCTTATTAACACAGGTCATTCTGTTGCCCTTTCCCTCTGTTTCTCTTTCTTTTCCCTCTCTCTCTCTCTCTCTCTCTCTCTCTCTCTCTCTCTGTCTCTCACTCTCTCTCCGTCTGTCTATCTCTGTTTATCCTTCTCACACTGACCTCCTCCCTCCTTCCCTGCCTCGCTGACTCCCTGCCTCCCTCACTCTCTTCTCAGGTACCTCTCCTTCTCTCTGTCTTTCTATTCTTATGTCCTTCTCTTTGTGATACCTTTATTTTGTGGCTGTCACGCACCCATTTTCTTGTATCTCGCACTATCGTGTGCTATGAGGTCCAACAAGGTGGAGCTTTGGCGAATAAAGCACATAGTAGAGTGTCTTGTTCACCCACCACTCAATTGCCGTGAGAAGCTGAGTCTCCGTATGGTCACACCTTTGTAAGCTCCTCACTTTGTTCATGCCATGTGTTCCTTTTTTAACAGATTCTAGGAACACTGACAAACATCCCTCCACCTGGGCCATGTCACTGCAGAAGTTTTGGAGTCTCGAGCTAGCATTACACTTACACAATTTCTTCCTTGTCTTGGTGAACACTGAGAACATTGCTTCGAGGAGAAGAAGGGATGAGCTGTGCTGCTCCCTGCTAAGCAGCTCAGACAGATGCACACCTTCCCTGTTGCGGTCAGAGGGATTGAATACTCACAACACAAATGCTAGGGCAAGCGGTCGTGCTGCTGGGCAACGCACAGCAAGTGCTCTCCAGCCGACCCTGTCCTTCCAAACTTGTTGACCGTGACTGAGAGTAAGCTGTGGCGGATTTCCGTAAGGCTCACCATCCGATGCTGTGACTGGAGAGAGCAGAGGAATAAAGTCAGGCTCACCACACTCACCCCAAGGCGTGTTGGTCTTATACAAGTAACCTCAGGGCAAAGCTTTCTCATCTGCTTCAGCAGAACATAAACAAATGTGTTTGATAAGGGTTTTCTTTTCCTCTACCCTATGCTGATTGGTTCCATTTGGTCTACTGTGTATACAGCCCCTGTCGGCCAACAAAGGTGTTGTTGTTTTTTCCTTTTTCTACTCTGTTCTATCCCAAGAGGGATGCAATGACATTGCTGCAGTGTCTCTGCCCACATATGGCACTGAATCAGTGACACTGTTGCTCAGAACTCTGTCGTTTGGCAGTTCACAATAGCCCAAAACACAGATGCTTTTTTTTATGAGACATATCACATTTCAGTGTAGTCATATACATCCATGCAAGAACGCACACACCATAGATGCCCATACCAATACATCCATATATATTTCTATTTATCTATGTATATCCGTATCTATAGTTATCTATATGATTCTGCGTAACTGCTCATGTCACTGAGAAAGCTCACAAAATCCATTTCTCCTCCCATCGATTTTCAGGAAATGATGGGAAAACTCTGAATGCTCTGGAGGAGGAGGAATGGTCAGTGGGACCCATGACGGAGATGCAGGGCCTGGCAAGAGGTAAGGATCGAAGCCTGGGACATTTGAAGCAGAGTTCTCCGCCTTCACGGGTCCGCTGGACAAATTGAGTCTCAGACATTCACTGAGTGATCTTTCCCGTCTCTCCTCATGCGGAGAGACCATCTGGAAACCATCCAAGAGATTTGTGCAGACCTTTCTTTGTGCCCACCTCTCTCTTAATTCCGACACATCGTCCTTCCTCTGCCCCGCTGAGCTACATAGCCGGCCTTCACATCCTATTTTGAATGTACACACTCTGGTCCTGAACTTTTCCTTATTCCCTGTCACACACTGTGCCCAGTGTGTGCCCAGCAGAGATCCATCGTGTCAGGAAAGAAACATGTCGCGTGAGCCAATACCAAAACCATTAGGCGACCTGCTTCCCATCCGCTCTAAACTTGAGTGCCCATGCCACGATGCACCCCATCTAGAGCCACAGTTGAAATCCTCCCTTACCTGCAGACGACATTTTGCATACCTTTGCAGAAAGCAGCATTCCCCTACATATGGTAAGAAGGTTTTTGCCAGTCCGGGCTCGTGGATCTCATACATCACAGGGATACCCTCTGGCTTCCCTCGTGGGATCTTTCTCGACCCTGCCAATACCTGGAGTGCTCTGGTAGCTTTCCTACTATGCAATTTACCTCCGCATGAAAACCGCGTTCTTTTGCTGATATGCCTGAGTGTCATTTTGCTGTGGCGTGGCACCTCCACGACACTCGAACCCCATAAATTACCTCGACCCGTGACAGAACGAAAAGGAGTGCTGCAACAGGAATGGGCATGACAAGAGCAGAAACAGAAGCACACCCAGAAGTGGACAAGGAGTTTGGGCCCGGTAGGGGTGGAAGATGTGGGGTACAGAGGGTCATGTTCACGGTGAGTGAAACAGCAGCAAACTCACGTGCACAACGCCAGATACACTGGCGCAAATATCCAAAAGGTGCATCAGAAGGGAGACTAACATGAACACAGTGGCCAACACCCGCCACAAGTCACCGCCTTTGGAGAAATGGAGCCTGACCGCTCCTGCACTCTCATGCTTCCAGGACTAGACTGCTCCCGGAAAGGACTGGGAACACTGCGGTAGGGTCACCATGAGCTGCTTGATAGTCAAAAGAAGATGCCATCACTTAACTGTCCGGCCATGCCACCCAGCACATCTGTGCAACATTGGACTTGCGGTGCGAGTGCACTTTACTTGGAACCACATCTCAGAATTGCGCCCCATGAGAAGTTGCTCAACTGCTTTCAGAGGGTGCCAGCTCTGCCAGCTGTATTCCCCAGTCACAGTGCAAATAGGCCATGTTCTCAGGGCTGCGAAAAGCCCAACATAGGCAGGCACGTCGACCTCGGCAGTGGCAGGCTTCCTTCCTGCTACACACATGAATGAGAACGCTGCCACGACACACCGACCATCGTCTCAGGCCAAGCCAAATCTGCAGCCAACCCGGTGCACTGTTGAGCCATTGTGTCCTGAGGAGAGGATTATGGATGATCCCTTCCCTCATAGAGCCTCATCATGAAATCCGTGACCTTCCTAATTGCGGAGAGCAGACAGTAAAGGCTGTTAAGGGACACCTAAGGAGCCCGTCCTCGTGTCAACCACGTCCTGGTCTGGTGTGCGCTGCGCCCGACCCTAGGGTTCCTGGGAAGTCTTTCCCTTCTGCAAGCAGACAAATTTGAGGGACTCAATATGAGAGCTGCCAGGAGTAACTTTAGCATAAAATGTGGTGCTGGAAAGACAGGTTGCCATTCCCTCTCCGTGGACCTCTGGCACAGCAGGTCAATCCATCCTGTCCAGAGCCAATGCCTCCCGACACCCTCTACTTGTGCGTGACGGGTCATACACATTCTGATGCCGCAACCCTGAGGAGCAGCTGGTCATATACAGTGTTCCTTGCAGGCTAACACGGGGACTAATGAATGTGGCTCTCAAAGCCTCCAACCTCTGAGATTGAGTGTGGGGGGCAGTGAGTGATTCAGTGAGCTCAAGGAGACCGGACACCGTGGCGACCTCAGGGAATACGGTAGGGACCGAGAGGATCACGCAGCATCCAGTTGATACTCAACAAGGAAGGCCTTGTCAGGCACACAGAGGAATCCTCCGCTCCCAGGTGCGGCAGGAAGTCCCTACCCCCCACATGGATTACAGCGCTGTCTTTACCACTGTTAACCACTCCAGAAAGAGCAGGCTAGGTGCTGGTCACCAATCGATTGCTGCCGCATCCCCTTCCCTCAAAGGCACGCAACCCCTGCTCTATGTACACCAGGGATTCGGCCCTCCTGCGGCCTGAGGCACCCTAAAGTGCGAGGAACCCACCGTAAAACAAAGGCTCCTGTGGAGGTGAAAGTACCTCAGGAAGTCTACCCTTGGAGATCCTTCCTGCAGTAGCTCCTGAGTGGCAACGCCCTCCTCTCAGGCATCACTCACACAAATTCCGGGACCCTCCGGGATGCCAGCACAAGGGCAGAAGTCCTTAGCCTGTCCGTGATGTAGACTGAATAATGCCATCCCCTACGTCCAGGCCACTGGGTGAAGAAACGCTCACAGTGCACAGCTTGGCAGAAGCGTTTCAGCCCAACCCCGTGCTCCTCCACTTTGTCCCTTTGTGTCTCACCATCACTCATGAGACCCAGTATTTCACATGAGGGCACATCTTCTGCAGGGAAGCCAAGTATCCCTGGCAGGTCCCCCCTTCCCCTGTTGCCGGGCCGAGCAGACCAGCGGTGTCACTAATGGGCCTTGCGTCACTAATGAGACACGGTGCCACTCATTGCCTGTCCCTCAGTCCATACCTAAAGGAGGAGAGGCAGAGCCCGCGGCAGTGTGACGCACAGATCACGTCATACCACGCCGGTGCACTTCACCGCACACTGCCTTAAATGCCGCTCACGGGGGCAGAGGTCTTGAGTGCCCATAAGCTGTCAATATTCCCAGTGGACACTCCAAGGGTCCGTGACCTCTAGGTCTCAAAGTCACCTGTGTTGCGTCCTGTCAGTGTCTGGCCGCCATCCAAAGAAGGAATATACGAAAGTGTCTTAGAACAGGGAGGTCACGGGTCTGAACCCTGTGTCTGGTACCTTCGCTTTGAGTCATGGCATCATCCATTTCAGGAGCCTGTCTTTTATTTCCTCCTCACGCAACCCCAAAATCTATGTCCTCAAAGGAAGAAGCACAGCCTCTCGTGTGCTTCCTGCTGTATTCTGGGCTCCAGTTCTAGAGTCCTGCTCTGCCCCACCCACACACAGCACAATCCACAGGCTGCAGCTCATTGCCCACCCCTGGGCGGTCTGCTCAATACAAAAACATGGCCTCTCAGACACACAACACAGACACGGCAGCAATGCTCAACTTCTTTATATCTCTGTCTCTCCCGCTCCTCAGAGCTCGTTCAAATGCTCTGTATCTTCCTCCCGAGACCCTCCCGTCCACTCCGTGCTGTGCAAAGAACAAAGGGACTGATTATGCCACCACTCCCATCTGCAGATGCTCCTAGCTCTTGTTCTGCTCGGCCACATCCCAGCTGCCTTCTGCCTCTCAGGATCACGAGTGCCCCAACACGTACACCACGACAAGCGGGCACACACACACATGGTAAACCCATGGAGGTGTCGATCTTGCGACCACGAGACCTACCCACCAGTTGGGTGAGCGGGTAGCACACCAGTCCCCATAAAATCCACTGCAATCCACCCTTTGCGTTTTAAATAGAGCGTGCAGATATTCTATTGGCATTACCAGGATCATGGTCTTGACTGTGGGGCCCTCACGGTTTCTGTAAAATTTCAAAGGGAGTTACAATATCCACATTGTAAAGGGATAGGACAGGACTGGCGGGGTCTCTGCCTCGATGGTATGGAGGGGCACCCTAGGGACTCAAGCTGAAGGAGTTGCAAGAGGCCCCAATGGCAGGCCCCAGAGCGCCAGGGAGGCCACCTGGGAAATGCGGTCAGGAACACTCCTTCTGCCTTGAGTCCCAGGGCATTGGCATGAAACCTCAGATCGGTTGAAGCCTCTCGCTTCCCCGTACCCTCTGTGCACTGAGGCCCCCCCGCCCCAGGTTCTGCGGTAAGCCTCTGCCCCACTCCCAGCGGGAACATCAGGTGGCTCCCATTCTCCTTTGAGCCTCGGTTTCCCCTTTCCTTCCTGCAATGAGACTCCCCTGTGCCCCACACCACACAGCCCATTGGCTCGTCACCATGGGCTTCCTGTCTGGTCCCTCCTCTTTCGTCTGTATCCCTCGGGTAGAACTGCACCGGATCGGGCCACAGGTTCTCGCTGATGATCTGGCAGAGGAAACAGGGCAGGCAGCTCAGGGCAGGGCCAAGGCCCCTTCCACGTACCTCTAGCCTCCATCAGCATCATTTCTGATCATGCACAGAGGGCTCACACCTCAGCTATCCTGCAAGACCCTGGGAAGTTGTGGCCAGACAACCAGTTGAAGAAGTTAAGGCCCATGGTGTCAAGCCTGCGACTGCTGCATCCACGTTCATAGTCCAAGAACCAGCAGACTGATGTGGAACGAGTTGCCCTATACCTATACCCTGGAGAAAGAAAGAAGGAACACAAGGGACACAGTGGCCCAGCACCCGTGCCTTGCCCCTTGTGCCCAGTCTATACCTATCGTGAGCACCACCACTTACCAGCAAAGCTAACGTGATACTCCTTGATTATCACTTCATTGTGGAAGTAGGGGTTACTCCAAAAGAGAAACTTCAATTCACTGATACCTGGGGTGGCTCAATTCCTGTACCTGCCATGTGAGAGAGGTCGAGAAAAGTTACATGTCTTCTAGCTTGCTGAGCTTGCGTGCTGGCAGCACTCGGGCCCCTTCTCCAAATCACACCACCCTTCCGGGCGCCCCCAGCCCTGCTCCCACTGCCGCCAACCCTGGCACATCATCTCACCTCCAGATTGGTCATGTAGCTAAGCATGTCTTCATCTTGGCCACTGATCAAGGCTGACAAGTGGGGGTGGTTCAGAATCTGCGCTCTGGTCAAGGAGTCTTCATGCTGTGGGAGGCAGAGGCAACAGCAGCCCAGCTAGTCTGGGATAGAGGCGGTACTGCTGTGGCACGTGGCAGGATGCTAGGCCTTGCCACCCACCCAATGCCTCAGCCCCTGCCTTTCATCCTACGTGCGTAGGACTGTGCTATCCCAGGCTGCGGGTTCATCTGATGCTGCCTGTGATGACACGAGGTGGCTGTGCTTGCTGATTTATCCCTGTTCTGCACCTGACTTGTGTGTACCCGTGCTCAAAAAGCACTGCGTATGATGTCCGACTCCTGTGTCCACGTTCCCCGTCGGGGGGGGTGGGAGGGTTGTTTGTTCCCATGAAGCTGTGTCCACACTCAGCTCCTCGAGATACCTGCGTGCGGAAGTGGGCTCTGTTTTACTCAGACCTAGCCCTGTGATTGTGTTTGTGTGTGTGAGAGGGGGGCACTGGGGATTTGCGTGGACGCGTTCTGGTAGCAGCGCTGTAGCCCACTCCTCAGCTCGACTAGCAGAGTGGTGTCAAGGGAAGGGCGGCATCCAACGCTTTACACCTACCGCTTAACACCCACATACAACACCTACGGTGCTTTGGCACTCGACTGTGGAACAACTACCCGCACACAGAGTGCCTGGGAGGAGTGTGTGTGCTCCATTTCTGCGATTGCCCAGGACACTGTGTCCTTGAAATGTCTGCAGTGTGTCAGGTAGCCCAGATACACGTTGCCCGGGCACACTCCCTGAGGCCGAGGAAGTGTGCTCGGGTAACCGCTGTGTCGAAAGGATTGGCCCATAATTTCTGCTCAGACGCCTGAGGACTCTCCTGGTCCTCCTACACCTGACCCCAGACGTGCTTACGAGGCACTCGGGCCCTTCCCTCAGCCCTTACCGGGCTTCCACCTGGCCTTTCTCTTTTCTGTCTGCCGTGGCTGTCTTCCGTTCAGCAGCATACCCCAGGCGTCACCCCTAAGGATACGGCTTTGGCCCAGAAGCCATGGATGCACTGGATGATATTCCTTCTACGCTCCAGATGAGGCTGCCTGCTCTGACAGCTCTTGCGCCTCAGCCGATAGTAGGCGCGACTGTCCGTGGCCTCGGCACCGCTCTCCTGTAACTGGAGGGCCTGCAGCAGCTCCAGTGGGGGCTGCTGGCTGTACCCAGACCCGGCGTGGTGCCAGCAGGGCCGGCCCAGGCTTGTCCTTCCACACGGGGCCTGTGCCTCCTCCTCACTCCCAACACACGTACCTCGTTCTGTCCGTCCCCATGACCCCGAGTTCCTCCACGTGCCGCACCTCCGAATCGCCGTCCACAGCCTCCTGGGCCACCACTTCCTCTTCTGTCACGACCTCTACCTCATGTCGGCGTCCTTTACAAGCAGCACTGCCTCATGTGGCCTTGGGCCCCTCCTTCCTGCTCGGCCACGCTGAGGATGGAGGCCTCTGCCACCCTCGCACCTGCCGGCCTGCAGGGTCTCCGGGAGCCCCAGCTGGGCCGGGCACTGTCGGGCCGCTGCCTGTTGAAGGCAGTTCCACAGCTAAGTCATCCGAGGACTCCCAGACCGCCAGACCTGCCCCTTCCCAGCCTCACTCGCCATGGGGCCCTGCTCTAAGCTGTGCAGTGGAGAAAGGCGTGGAAGGCGGGCCTCGTGTCTTCAGAGCCGACCAGGCCAGAAGCCTCGGGCCCTAGAGCCGGGCTTCTGGGTTTGGCTGCCTGCCTCAGGCATGTAGTGCGCATGTGCTGAGGCCCGCCCGCCCCCACTCAATCCGCTGCAAGGATGCCAGAGCCCGCTCAGTCCCGGTCCCTGGCCCTGCCTGGCTAAGGACCTCCTATCCAGCTGCTCCCATCCCACCCGTGTGCTTCTTGGCCTGGCTCCTTCGGCAGGCTCACCATAAGCACCTTGCCTTCGCACTCCTGGAGCCCCTACAAAATCAGCCTGCAGCAATGCCCTGGAGCTGGCCTCTGGGTGTTTTCATGGCCGGGGCGCCACCTACTGGAACACTGGGCGCTATGCCGGGCTTCCCTCCACCAAAATCACAGTCCTGTAGCAATTGTCAAACTGTTCCACATGGAGCTCTCAGGAAATAGCCCAGGGAATACATGACCTGGCCTACACAGGGTATCCCTGGAATAGGCATATGTGAGAAGCAACCTGCAGACACTGCCATGGACACTACATGTAGGAGGGCGTGGACTTCATATTTGCAGAATTGACCGCCTGTACTCAAGGGGAAATAAACACCTTATTAACACAGGTCATTCTGTTGCCCTTTCCCTCTGTTTCTCTTTCTTTTCCCTCTCTCTCTCTCTCTCTCTCTCTCTCTCTCTCTCTCTCTCTCTCTCTCTCACTCTCTCTCCGTCTGTCTATCTCTGTTTATCCTTCTCACACTGACCTCCTCCCTCCTTCCCTGCCTCGCTGACTCCCTGCCTCCCTCACTCTCTTCTCAGGTACCTCTCCTTCTCTCTGTCTTTCTATTCTTATGTCCTTCTCTTTGTGATACCTTTATTTTGTGGCTGTCACGCACCCATTTTCTTGTATCTCGCACTATCGTGTGCTATGAGGTCCAACAAGGTGGAGCTTTGGCGAATAAAGCACATAGTAGAGTGTCTTGTTCACCCACCACTCAATTGCCGTAAGAGAAGCTGAGTCTCCGTATGGTCACACCTTTGTAAGCTCCTCACTTTGTTCATGCCATGTGTTCCTTTTTCAACAGATTCTAGGAACACTGACAAACATCCCTCCACCTGGGCCATGTCACTGCAGAAGTTTTGGAGTCTCGAGCTAGCATTACACTTACACAATTTCTTCCTTGTCTTGGTGAACACTGAGAACATTGCTTCGAGGAGAAGAAGGGATGAGCTGTGCTGCTCCCTGCTAAGCAGCTCAGACAGATGCACACCTTCCCTGTTGCGGTCAGAGGGATTGAATACTCACAACACAAATGCTAGGGCAAGCGGTCGTGCTGCTGGGCAGCACGCACAGCAGAGTGCTCTCCAGCCGACCCTGTCCTTCCAAACTTGTTGACCGTGACTGAGAATAAACTGTGGAGGATTTCCGTAAGGCTCACCATCCGATGCTGTGACTGAAGACAGCAGTGGAATAAAGTCAGGCTCACCAAAATCACCCCAAGCCGTTTTGTTCTTATACAAGTAACCTCAGGAAAAGTTTCTCATTTGCTTGGCGGAACATAAACAAATGTGTCTGATAAGGGTTTTCTTTTCCTCTACCCTATGCTGATTGGTTCCATTTGGTCTACTGTGTGTACAGCCCTGTCGGCCAACAAAGGTGTTGTTTTTTCCTTCCTTTTTTAACTCTGTTCTATCAAAGAGGAGGCAAGGACACTGCTGCAGTGTCTCTGCCCATACTGCATCAGTGACACTGTTGCTCAGAACTCTGTGGTTTGGCAGTTCCCAATAGCCCAAAACACAGGTGCTTTTCTTTCATGAGGCGTGTCGTATTTCACTGTACTCACATACATCTACGAGGGGCCTTTTACACGTAGCTCCCCATACCAATGCATCCATATAGCTCTCTAATTATCCAAGTATATCCCTATCTATATTTATCTATATGATTCTGCACGTAACTGCTCATGTCACTGAGAAAGCTCACAAAATCCATTTCTCCTCCCATCGATTTTCAGGAAATGATGGGAAAACTATGAATGCTCTGGAGGAGGAGGAATGGTCAGTGGGACCCATGACGGAGATGCAGGGCCTGGCAAGAGGTAAGGATCGAAGCCTGGGACATTTGAAGCAGAGTTCTCCGCCTTCACGGGTCCGCTGGACAAATTGAGTCTCAGACATTCACTGAGTGATCTTTCCCGTCTCTCCTCGCGGAGAGACCATCTGGAAACCATCCAAGAGATTTGTGCAGACCTTTCTTTGTGCCGACCTCTCTCTTAATTCCGACTCATCGTCCTTCCTCTGCCCCCTGAGCTACATAGCCCGGCCTTCATCCTATTTTTGAATGTACACACTCTGGTCCTGAACTTTTCCTTATTCCCTGTCACACACTGTGCCCAGTGTGTGCCCAGCAGATCCATCGTGTCAGGAAAGAAACATGTCGCGTGAGCCAATACCAAAACCATTAGGCGACCTGCTTCCCATCCGCTCTAAACTTGAGTGCCCATGCCACGATGCACCCGAATCTAGAGCCACAGTTGAAATCCTCCCTTACCTGCAGACGACATTTTTGCATACCTT
>NW_027423879.1:0-23530 GCF_036562045.2 Rhinolophus sinicus | reverse complement strand
GAGAGTGAGGTAACCTAGAATGCATACTGCAGACAGAAGATTACACCTGAGTATTAATGGTGGCACCAAGCACAACTGTTGTGGCAGGAGCTGTCATTTGTCTCACTAACCTCCCACTTCTAAGAGTCTCCTCTGGAAGAGAGACCCACCAGAGTCCTGCTCCACCAAGAGTTACTCCTGCAACATACACGGAGAAGTAGATGGCAGTGGTGCCAAGGGTGACCTGTGATAGCTACAAAGATGTACCATCCAGAAACCCTTCAGAGAACCACTTGCTGAAGGGAGCGTCCTCAGCAGACAGCCTCCTTCAGAGGTGGCCTCCGCGACAGCAAACTGCTTCACCTGCACCTGGTAACTGAGCAAGGCAAGAGTGGAAGGCCTGGCCATTTTACCCCATCACTTTAGGTGACCTGGGATGGATTTACATGCCTGTTTACTGTCATAGCTGGTAAAGGGAGGGTCAGTAGAGGCCATAGGGGTCACCTGATTTCTCTCTGGAGCTCCATGATAAATTGGCCAAGACTTTGTTGGGTCCACATCACAGGTGGATTTCTTCCTCTGCCCAATCTTGCTTATTCCCCTTTCCCTTCTCTAATAAACACCTTGCCCACAAAATGCACTGTCAGTGTGTGCTTCTGGAAAACCTGACCTGTGACCTACCAGTTTAGAAATGCAAACCAGGTACTATCTCTCTCTGCCTTCAGGTTCCACATTAAAGACACAAAACTATGTGAAATTCCTGCAGATAAAGAATACATGCTATCACTAAGCCAGCAATAAAATAAATAAAATTAATATGCAATTTCCCATCTCCTTCCTCTTTTTCAACCCTGGTTAACTCCTATACTACATGCTGTGATTTAAAATTGTTGTGGATTAAATCACATGTGTGGTTTTTTTTCCACTTCTTTTAGCATACTCACCTTTCTAAGTGAATCATGCTTGTTTTTAATATTTTTTATTCAAGTTTAGTGAGGTATAATTTGCTTCCAGGAAAATTTACCCTTTTTAAGTAAACAGTCTTATAAGTTTTGACAAATGAGTACGTCCTGTAACTTCCACCAGAACCAAGTAGTCAATCCACTCCTTCCACTCCCAGCCCTTGGCAACCACTGATTTAGCTTGCTGTTTTATACTTTTTTAACTGCTCTCTCTTTTTTTTTTTTTACACTGCAACTTTTTTTCTTTCTCTTGACATTTCATCCTCCTTCACAATCATGGCTGGAATTTTAGCCTGACTCCAATTTAGTGACATCAGGCAGCCCCTCAGGAAATGGCTCACTTGCTTCTTCTGGAACATCTTATATTCACCTGAGGAGAATTTCCGCTGCTGCGTGACATGATGTGTTAATCCAGCTTTCACATTACCTGGCTCTGGGGCTTTACCTTCTGCCTTTTCCAATCAGTCAAGCTAGCTCCCTCCTTCTCAGAGTTCATTGCTTTAAGGTTCTCTTCTCAGATTCCCCACTTGAACTGAGTAATCACATAGAGGCTCCAGGACTCATGAAATCAAATGAATTTATGTTTCAACTCTAGTAACTCTGAGTATATCACCTACTTTCTCCCTATAAGTTTTAGATTTAAATGGCTTACTGCTTCATTAAATTGTAAGACCATTTAATGGGAAATACCTTTACTGCTAGAACTTGAACTAAAAAATCATAAAGGATAAAAAGTTTATTTTTAGCTACAGAAACTAATCCTAATTCAAGCCTTCATCAAGCTACACCTGGATGATTGAAATACTCTTTGAAATGATTTCCTACTGCTAATCTTTTTCCACCTTCAGTGTTTCATCCTTTGCAAGATTATCAGTATTATCTTTCTTCCTGTTAAAATCTTCCAAAAAATGTGAAGGATTATTAGAAGGTGAAGGCAAAAGAGTCCCATGTATGGCATTTAAAATGATATGCAGATTAATTTAAAGTAATGCCTCTATTTCCCACCCAATGTAATATACTAGCTTTTATTTTGGGAAGTCCCTTCAAGAAACAATATAGACATATAATGTGTGCATTTCCACTATAGCAACAATCTGTAGTTCATATAATACTTTCCTATGAAGCCAGAAGTAAATATAATAGGAGAGTATAATTTGAAATTTAAGGAAATCATATGTTCTTGTACCTTTCCATCATCTGAGAAAAGAAATACAAGTATGCGATATTATTTGCCTTTGTGGATGAAAAGGGGGTTCTATGGAAAGTAACCTCACAGGGTGATCTGATCATGAATTTCTAACTGGGTAGGTCATGGTGGGTAGTCATGCTCCCGACATATACCTTCTTTAGTAAAAGGCTTATCTTTGCCATAAGCAGCCCTGTCCATTGTTTCGGTGCATCTAGGTTAACACACATTTGAAATGCCACTGTGAGCCCTCTCCTTCTAAAATGTGACCACCCTCAAGAGAGCACATAATCTTAACTATCCTGTCGTACAATCCCCTCCTTGCTTTCTCCCATCTTCACGTAATCTTCCTTATGTTCCCTCCTTAATTTCAAATGAAGAAAAGAAGCTGCAAAACTGTTATTCTCTGGGAACATTTGAGATCTTGCTCTCCGGAAAAGTCATCAGTTTTGTCTCAAGTAAACTCATAAAAATTCTCTGTAGGTTTGGATGTTTCTTACATCGACACCTTATTGAGTCATAAGATCTTTCATTAAGGATTTTCACATAAGAATCCAAGGAGGGCAACCTACAATGTCTAAAAATCAGGGTTGGATGAAGAGCTTGGATTTAAGAGCTTGGATCCAAGCTCTGCTACCATTTCTTAGAAACCATAAGGTTTTCTTGTTTCCATTTAGAATAATAAACAGCTCATGAACCCATTTGTTCTCAGTTCCAATTGATTTAATTTGAATAATCATGCTTAACATTTCTTATTTTCATTTCCTAAATTACAAATATAGTTAGCTTTAATCTTGAGTTTTAATTTATTATTCATTTTTCAGATGGACATATTATAATAATCTGGATAAATTTTTAAACAAAGCTGTCCCTATGTTTCTTCTATCTGATATCATCTCATGAACGTTGTTTTTAAATGCACAAGGAAAAACTACATGGTAATAACTGATACCTGTCCCCTTACAAGTTAAAACTGGAATGGATGATTAGTCAATATACTTGAAAGTAGAAATATTTGCTTACAATTATATTTTAAGATACTTCTCCTATAATTTTAAATAGGTAAGTTATTTTCTGTGCTTTTTACCAGCCAGATCCGTATGGAATTTCAAAAACAGAATCACTAATACAATAAACATCTATTGAGCACTTTTTTATGTGTAACAAAAAATGGAAATAATATACATATCACGAGTGCTTACTGCATATCAGAAACTATGTTAAAAATTTATGTACATTACCTATCTAATCAAAACAAACACAAGAGGAAGATTTTTCACTCCATTTTTCAGTTAAGGAGGCTGAAGCATATACATTTTAGGAACTGTGCTCAAGTCACACAGTAAACCAGTAACATCCAGTCTAGTGGAGTCTGTCTGATTCTAGGGTTTGTGCTGTTATTACTCAATATGCTATAGAGCTTTGCTCTTTTAGGCTGTACGTAAAAAGATGAGTGAGAAGTGGTCCTTGCCTCAGAGAACTTACCACCTACTAGATAATCTAGTTAGAACATTTATATAAGTAATTATAAGTCAAGGTGGAAGAAATAACCATCACAGAATTCCAGATCAAGCAGTTTGGCAATTCAGGCTAGAGTGGATAACAAGTTCTTGTGGGTGAAGGAACCAAGAATGGCTTTTTATGAGAGAGAAAGGCAGCAGGGTATAGTGATTAAAAGCATGAACTCCTTGGATTCAAATCCAAGCTCTGCTACTTATTAGTTGTATGATCTTGGGCATCCCTTTGGGACTCAATTTCTTCATCTATAAAACGTAGATAATAATAATTGTTTTACAGGGCTATTGTGAAAATTGAAAGAGCCAATATTCATAAAGCAGGTATAATCATGCCTGACACATGCTGAGTACTATTTGTCTATTTGTTTAAAAACAAAACAAAACAAAAAACCCAAAACAAAACATTTTGAACAGGACCTTAAAAGACACGAGTAAAAATGCCTTTTAACATGGAGAAAAATTTGATAAGAAGAGGTAAAGATTAGCGTGTTTTTTTTTTGTTGTTTTTTTTTTGTGGACTTAGATGCTCTAAGTCACTATGGAAGTTATTATGATTTAAATTTTAAAATGAAAATGCTGTGACTCAGAGAGGTAATATCTGCACCCAAATTCATAGCACACATGTGACAAAACCAGTTCTAATTCATACCATATAGTGATTCACAAAACTAACTCTGAAGTTCCCTGTATCTACCAGGCCTGTAACCGAGACCATTTCTTTCTTCACCTTGACCAGTCACAATGTCCTGTCATTTGTACCTCCATAATCTTTCCTGAATCCACCTTCTCTTCTCATTTCCAACTGTCCCACTGTCTTTGTTTTCTTAAAGATTGCCACGCTCTACTCCCTTTAAATTATCCCTATAATCTCTCTCTCACACATACTCACTCTCCCTCTTAATTCCCACAATTTCACTTTCATTTGAAAGAAAAGATTTGAATCTGTCACTTCACCCATCATATATGCAAAAGCCTCACAATACCAACAGAATACAATCCACATTAAAAACAAAAACATCTGTGTCTAATCCTTCACAGAATGACTCTGATTCTCCGAGGCAAATCATTCCACTTTGCACATGCTTGGCAGTCTGATATATCTGGTGTACTCTCTGTCTGCTGTTTAGTCAACCCCTAACCTTGACTGTTTTCATAACATGATGTAATCGACTTTCCTAATAGCCTCAGAATTCTGGAAAAAACACTGAATACATCCATGAAAAACCTCCCACAAAAATGAACAACATGGACACAGTAGCCAGAGTCTCACAGCTTAGTGAAAAGACTAGAAAGTATAAGGAGGTTTCTTAAGGAGAATTGTGAAAGTAGAGGACTTTTGTTGACCCTTCCCTGACCTTTTAATGGAACACTGTGAGAGTTGTGGGGAGTACCTTTGGGAGGGTTTGATATGGGTTCTCAAATATTTAGAAATATATGTGAACTCAGAAACATAGAAATCCATGCCTCCTTCTTGCCTGCAGGAATCTGAAGACTGGAGTTGGTGAAGAAACTTGAACAGCAGGGGAGAGAGAGAGAGAGAGAGAGAGAGAGAGAGAGAGAGAGAGAGAGAGAGAGAGAGAGAGAGAGCTAATTTCTGAAGCTGTCCATCTGCCATTTGGTAAAGCAAAGATACAGAAGACGCTACAAGGCAATCAGATGGCAGGGAGTGCACCTGGGCTTGAGTTGCCTCACAGGGATACGACTTCAGAAGCTCTATGATGTACCTCCAGGAGATGGAAGCTGACGAAAGGTAGCAAGAGGTCAGCTTGTGCATTTGCCCATGTCTGGAAATTGAGAAAGTTTACTTAGGGCTGGATAAAACAGCACTATCAAGTAAGACTTTTACCTACTTCATCCAATCCCTGCTCTGCCCCTGGCAGGACAACCGGCAGAGAGAGGGGTAAGTGAAGGAAGATCAGATCAGTTACTTCTTCACCAGAGCAAGGCCCCAGGAAAAAAGATAGGCCTAAATTGAAGGAAGAGAAAAAGCTTGAACTTGAATGAAACGAAAACTTAGTGTTCTATTTTCCATAAGGAAGCCAAAGGATTTAAAAAAATTTAAAAAGTAATATAAATTTATATATATATATATATATATATATATATATATATATATATATATATGTGTGTGTGTATAGATAGGTAGATAGATATCTATATCTATATCTATATCTATATATATAAAATCAGGTTATACACTACCCTGCATAAATCTCTTCATCGCTTGCATTTCACTTAGAATACTACTTAAAAATAAAAAAAGACAAACAACAACAAAAACTGTTACTATGTCTTTTGCAGAGATTGTTAATTCCCTACTCAATATTTATTCTTTCCATTTTCCTTAATAACAGAACCCCTATTTTATTTGGTGAGGTGGCAATATGCTCAGCTAAACACTAATTTTCCTCCTGTCATGTATGCCCTACTCTTCCTCAACTACCTCTATCCTTTCTTGCAATATGACTTGCAAAGTGACACAATATGACTAAATTCCTGCCAATGAAATGTAAATGTAAGTTTTTCAGTCTGAGTCTTCGGTGAAGGTTCCTTAATAGGGTATAGACCTTAACAGGGTATAGAGCTTTTTCATTGCCTGATTCTTCCTTTGTTTTCCTTGGGATGTAGATAGGATACATGGGGCTTAAGAAGTCATTTTGAACCATGAGATGAGATGAGGATAAGTCATAACCTTGGAATGTTGAGACACAAAGATAGTAGATAACTGTATGGGATCAGGCCAGGATTTCCTACCTCTGTGCCTTTTTTTTTTTTTTTTTTTCCTATGAGAGGAAATTAAACCTGTATCTGTTTTATAAGCTCTTACTGTTTCTGACATGGGAAACTAGCAGCCAGGTGCAATTCCTAATTGATGCCATGATCCTACCCTACCTAGTTAGAGAAGTAAAATAATAATATATCACCAACCTGGGACACTTCTCAGAGTGGAAACGGCAACGTCATTTACAAATTACTATTTTTAATTACTACTTATCTTAAACTCGGACTATTCTAGGCAACTGGAATACACAGTCAGCCTATTTATAAAGCCCTATGTGATCTACCCAGCTTTACTTCTTGCCACCTCCCCATGCATGGTCCACATCATTAATTACCTTTCATGTCTTGTCCCTATCAAGTATTTTTCCATCCTGAATCTGTGCTGCCCCCTCCTCTAGTTTGCTTCCCTTATCCTCCTGCCAACTCATCAATCAGATCTCAGCTCAAATATCGTTTCCTTAGGGATCCAGACTAGGCTAATTCTCCCTGTTCTACACCATGTTATCTTTCCTACATAGTGTTTGTAGCAGTTATCATATAAAATTATACATTGCATGGCAATTTGATTAAAATCTGCCTTCTCCCTAGATATCAGGTTCATGAAGATACTGATGGTGTCTGTCATTTTTTTTTTTTTTTTCATCCTCAGTAATTAACACAAAGACTGACCGACACAAATACCTTGAGGTATTTGAAGGGAACAAAAATTTTGCCACCCTGAAACTGCTTTTTGGGATCTTGACTTTAAGTTGTTTATTAAGAAACCAGATTCGGAATGTACCTTTGAGCCCCACCCTCCTTTGCCTGCCCAAGAGATTCAGACAGAAAAACCTGCTTTAAGAAGGGGACCTGGGTGCTTTCACTTTGTGAGGACACAAAGAAAAGCTGGCCCAAAGAGTACCTTCACTAGAACTCAACAAGGCTGGCATCGGGACGTCCAGCCTTCAGAACTGTGAGAAATAAGTTCTGTCATTTATAAGGTAAAAAAAAAAAAAAAAAAAAAAAAAGAAGAAGAAGAAGAAGGAGAAGAAGTGGGCCTGGGCTTAATCGCCTTAAGAATTTCCACCCTCATATTAGTCAGGAAGACTCCAAGCCTGTTAGCTAGATACCCGCTGTATCCCATTGTTTCTGAGTTGCCCTGCAAGAATTTTCCTGTCATGTATGCCCTACTCTTCCTCAACCACCTCTAAATCTCCCACTTTCACTTCTGAAATCTAAGACCCCATTCCCTCCCTTTTTCCTTTGTCTAAAATGTCTTATATACCCAAAGTTGCCTTTGGAATTTTCATGCTTATGTGAATTCTCCACGTGCATGTATTAAAATTTGGATTTTCTCCTGTTAATCTGTCTCTGCTAATTTGATTATTAGGCCAGCTAGAAGAACTTAGAAAGTGGGAGGGAAAATATTAATTTTGTTTTAGCCCACATAATATTTTAAAAATCGTATGTGGCATCTTTCGCTTCCCTGAAATAGTATAGTCGCTCATATTTTCCTAATGTTATTGAAATAGCCCATTTCATTATGTAAATCCATGTTTCCATCTCTTCCTCGTTCTCTGTTTGTCCTTGGTAGTAAGAGATGCAGGTAAAAGACTCAAGAATGCTTCATTACTAGTTTCCGGTAAACAGGGTAAACACCAGATGCTTCACATGATTGATCTATATTTGAAATGTGAATAATATCTAATAAAGATTAAAGCAGGAATTTTTAAAATAACTCTATAACACATTGACAATAAAATAGATGTTGAATTTACTAAAAAGTTCAGTTAAATGCATAAAATAACAGTTTTATTTAAGGAAACTATGTATAACTATGATTGGTTTTTGGCAACCAATTTCTTTTCCATGTGGAATTTATAACAGCTCACTAACTTACAAACAGATTCTGTGTTTGTTTTGTCTTTTTTGTTTTTTATTTTATTTGTTTCTTGGTCTTCACTTATATTCTTAAGTCTCAATTTTTTATTTTTGTTTATCTTTTTATCTCTGTAGACCATTATCTTTGGTAATACTTCTGTCTTTTGCTATGTATTTTCCAGAAGACTGAGATATTCTAATCAAATAGCTCAAGGTCCATTCATTTCCATTACACAAAGGTTTTTCAGGCCTTACTATAAATTCTTATATATTAACTTTAATCGTATATTTTACCTTTCTTTCTACTCATGCTTCTGTTTGTCTCCTTGTTCAATCACTGATTTCCTTCCTCTCTGCTTATGCTGCTGGTTTTCATAATCTTTTGGATTTGGGTTTTTTTTCCTCAACTAATTTGCTGGTCCACCTTTAGTGATTGCTTATCACTAGAATAGCAGGAAGAACTACTTATCTAACAGAAGAATCAAAAGATATCTCTTGTGGTATGTTCTATGCATTTCATCTTTAAAACAGGGATGCCTAACATTTTTGGTGTCGTGAATCATGTGTTGATCTCTCAAGGCCTATGGAGTCCTTCTTTCTCAGATTTAAAAGAATAAAATGAACTGCAGATGATTATCAAGAGAAATGCATTCTTTTGGAATATGTTTACCAAAATATTTAAACTTATCATACAGTAACATACTCACGTGTTTATTAATATATTACATAGAATGGTATAACATGAATCTAATAATTGCCATATCCCAAAGTAGTTATGGGCTTAGGGATATTTCAAAATGTCTGCAATAATTCATATCTGATATAAATAAATCTATGATTTTATTAGTGTCAAAGTTACAGGTACTACTGTGGTTTATGGTTTAAAGACAACAATTACTTTAGTCAGAGGTTAATGAAAATTGAGTACATGTGTTTAATCCAAGTTTACTGACCCATAAATTCTGTCCATGGATCCTGTGGGGATCTAAGGATCCTAGACTAATAATTCCTGCTTTAAACCATGCTCAGTCTATAGCAAGCAGCCATGAAAAAAAAAAAAAAAAAAAATGCATTCATGCCATAAACATTTATTGTGTTTTATAATACTCATTCTAGGGATTGAAGCCAATAACTGGTTCTTAAAGAATTTGTATTATGATGAAGATAGGTAAACAAAGTATAAAACGAGAAAGAAAACTAGGTTGTTACATGCTGCATTAAAAATTCTCTTAAGTGTCAAGTGGAAGAATTATGGAGTAGTAGAGAATATTAAACAGGCAACTATATTATAGGGTCAGACTTGCTTTTTAAGAAGGGAACTTTGGCAGCATTATAGAGAACAAAATTATTTGGAGACTGCTGACGATAATCACAAATTATGATGGTGCAGTTGCTGCTGCTACTGATGATGATGGTAATCTGTGTGTGTGCCGGAGGAGAAGGTTGACAGTGTAGGACAATTAGGAGCTAAGAAAATTCTCAAGATTTCTACTTGGATGACTACATACTAGTTATGCTGTTTGCCAAAATTAAGCATATAAGAAATTCTGATTTAACATAAAAGTTATGCATTCCATTTTGAAAACAGAAAAGTAAGGCATTGGTTACAAATGTCCAGCAGGCAATTGGAACAACAGAAAGAAATAGGACGGTGTTTGGGAATCAGTGATATGTAGGTGACTTTTGTTACTAGAAAGGATGAGGTTACCAAGGAAAGCCTATAGAGAAAATATAGAAGATGCTTAAGAATGGAACCATGGAAAAAATAAAAGATGCATATTTAAGGGGTAGCAGAGGAGCAGAAACCCCTTAAATAAGGAATTCGCGTGGAAGTTGGAGAAGAGATTGATGCCTTGGAAAACAAAGAAAAATTTTCCTTTACTCCTGATTAAAAAAAAAAAAAATCAATAAATTTTGAAGATCTTACTGGCTTTATTCAATGATTCATGAATCAA
Source organism: Rhinolophus sinicus (assembly GCF_036562045.2). NCBI lineage: Eukaryota > Metazoa > Chordata > Mammalia > Chiroptera > Rhinolophidae > Rhinolophus > Rhinolophus sinicus. Next base: position 13,290 of record NW_027423879.1, on the reverse strand, counting down.
GTAGCATCCAATCTAAAAAAATAGAGAGGAGCTCCGAGGATCTGTATAAAATGGGAGCCTTTTATAGACAGAAGGGAGTGGGAACAAGGAAGTTATTCTAGGCAAAAAAAGTAATATGGTTATTGCAAGATTACTTCCCAATAGGGGATGGCAGGGGTCTATCAAGCAGGTCAACTCATGCTGATCAGGCAATTCCTGATTGACTGGTTTTCATAAACCAGCCCATTTCTGGGAGAGCTGAAACTGTAATTAAGTCTTAGTTTGGTGATGTTGGGATTAGCATACATGTAAGAGGCTCCGTTTGGGGCCTGTTGTCTTGTTTTTAATAGCCCTCTACTATATCATTTCTACTTTCATCTTCATTCAATGTTCACAGCTTATTGTAAATGAAGATTTATTATTATGTACATTTATAATTATTTTCTAATTCTTGAAGAAATGGACAGAAATTCCACATACAATTTTTATTAATTCCAGGTCTCTATCTCTTAAAGATGTGATATTAAGGTTTTCATTGTTCTCTTATAGTATAGTCTCTGCTCATTTTATTTAATGTATTTTTACCTTCTCTAATCAATTTTGGACAGCACATTTATGGTCTACAATTTTCCCTCCAGACACTATTTAATCACAAAATCATGATTCTTTATTACTCCTCATTTGCATTTACCATTAAAAGTAATATTAATGCTATAAACACTTTTTCCCTAATTGTAGCTTTTTTATATTTTCCCCTCTCATTCTACTTCTTAATAATCCTTTTCCATTGTTAAACACAAATGAATTTTCTTTGGTGCACTTAAAACTACAGGTTGTAGGATCTTCTTCCCACATGTTTCTTATTACAGGGAAGTTAATATTAGTATAAATCAGATGACTGAAATTTGAAAAACAAAAACAAAAAAAGTCTTAAAATTTTCCTGTGACATCCTAAGGGTATTTTAAATGTTGTATTCATATAGGTATTAATTTATCTTTTTAGGTCTATGTCGTGCAGGGTGTCATGTGGGGTCTCAGCTCCCACTCCCCACACAGGAACACAGGACATGGTGAGGCCAAAAGGAACACCCACGGAGCCATAGGTAGTGGAGTCACACCACTATACTCTCACTGGAGGCTGGATTCACATGATGTGCGACCTGCTGTCCGCTTTTCTGCCAACTAACCGACTCCCTTTGCTACCTGCAATCCGCCAGTGCTAACTGCAATCTGCGCTTGCCAGCCACCATCTTCTTGCTAGCCCCCATTTGCTGTTAGCGTAGCCACACCAGTTATATTAGTGGCCAATGGCTCACTGGTTACAGCTGACGCCCAACTAGCCACAGTTGATGGCCATCCAATCACAGTTGATAGCCATTTACTACCTGAGCCAGCACCTTTCCATGTGAGGCCGAGAGCCTGGAAACTGCACTCCTGGCTCTGTCCCCACAGTCTCTCAATCTCTTTTGAAGTATGTCATATAATTTCTTGATTTCCTTTATTTTCTTGTCATTTCAGCTTCTTGCCTAACCATTTTATTTCCAGAGTTTAGTTATTTCCATTAATTTTTTATCTTTTAAAAATGTACTGTTACACACAAAAAAGTACATAAAACATAAATATATACAGTTCAAATTATTAAAAAGCAAACAATAATTAAACTACCCATGTCAAGAGAACATTTAACACCTATATTAAGAAAGATCTCCAATAAACCACCTAAATTAACACCTCAAGAAACTAGAAAAAGAAGGCAAACTAAACCTAAAGTTAGTAGAAGGAAGGAAATAAAGATCAGAGTGGAAATAAATAGAGAATAAAAAGACAGTAGAAAAGTCAATAAAATAAAGAGCTGTTTTTTAAAAAAAAATAAAAATAAACAAAATAGACAAACCTCTAGCTAGATTTACCAAAACAAGGAAGACTCAGATAAACAGAATTAGAAATGACAAGGGAGACATTATAACTGATACCACACAAATACAAAGGATAAGAGATTACCATGAACAATTATGTATGAACAAACAGAAAAACCTAGACAAAATGGATAAATTCCTATAAACATACAATCTACCAACACTGAATCATGAAGAAATAGAAAATCTGAACAGACCAATTACTAGTAAGGAGATTGAGTTAGTAATCAAAAACCTCCCACCAAACAAAAGTCCAGGACCAGAAAGCTTTACTGGTGAATTCTACCAAACATCTGAAGACGAATTAGTGCTGATTCTTCTCAAATTCTTTCAAAAAATAGGAGAGAGTACTTCCAAATTCATTGTACAAGGTCAGCATTGCCCTAATACCAAAACCAGACAAGGATATGACAAGAAAAGAAAATCAGGCCAATATTCCTAATGAATATAGACGTAAAATTCTGAACAAAATATTAGCAAACTGAATTCAACAGTACACTAAAAGGATCATATATACTATGATCAAATGGGATTTATTCCAGAGACGCAAAGATGGTTCAACACACACAAATGTCATATAGTTCACAAACAGACATACAAGAATATTCGTAGAATTATTGATTGGGAGAAAGGGTTACTAGTATTTAGCCATGGAATAATATGTAGCAGCTAAAATGAATGAACCAGAGCTACTTGCATCTATACGGATGATTATTGAGTAAATATGAGCAAGTATAGGAGCTATTGCAGGCTCAGTTCCAGACCACCACAATAAAGCAAGTATTATAATTAAGCAAGTCATAATCTTTTTGCTGGTGGAGGGTCTTGCCTACAATTTGTAAAAAATGACACATCTGTGAAGTTCAATAGAGCAAAGTGCAATAAAATGAGATATGTCTGTACAGAACAATAAGTGGAGTAAAATACAACATAGTCAATATATTCTAAAAATAGAAAGAAATGAAAATCATAACCATCAAGTTCAGAATAATAGTTACCTATATAGGGGATAGGAGGTGATGTGAGCAAGAAAATGTACATGGGGACTTCAACTATATTGGCGAAGCTTATTTCTTAAACAAATGCAAGAAATAATTGTTTTGTTAGCAAATTTTTGTCTGAATTATTTCACAGTAACAATCTTAAGTGCCTTTCTCAAAACAAACTGAGATCACATCCTGTCCTTCCTCAAAACACTCACTTGAAATTCAAATTGCTTCTCAATGACTACCAGGTCCTACACACACGTCTCATGTGTTTTTCTCCAGTTTTCTCCAACCAACTTTCTTTTTGCTCACTTTGCTTCAGCAACACTGACCTTCTTATCCTTACAAAATTTGCCAAACTTATTCCAACCTCAGGGCCTTTAACTTGTCTTAGAACTGCCTATACTACTTCTATCACAAGAGTATTATAGCATTATTATATATTAATTTATTGTCTGAGTATTTGAGAACAGTGGTAGGTATGGAAAGAAAGAAAAGGATACCTCAGAAGGACCTCATGTCTAAAGTAAATTGGATGCTCCACATTTTGAGGTCTGGGTCTTCCTTAAAATCAAGAATGGTTAATTTCCTCTATGAACAATTTATTGAAGGGGAGAAAGGGAGGCAGAATGGGCTCTTTGTGTTTCAGTGGTTGATAAGAAAGCAGGTCCGTGGGTGGTATCCCTGGGTAAGGGGAACAGTGGCTAATGTTTTTATTAGACTGAACTTTTTCTAGGCAGAGAATTTCTTGGTCAGTGAGACTTCAGAGGAAAATAACTATTGGAGGTGAGCACTGAGAGGATGAAGCATTAAGGGTTAGGGTAGAGTTTGGGTTTAGCCTGGGTTGAACATAATACAAAAGGAGAGGGTTCATTTATTTTTTGTTGTTTTCAAGTATCCTCTAGAGAAGAACCTTTTAGAATGAAGCTGAGGAAAGTATGATTTTACTACAGTTCGGACAGCAGTACTGGAGTGATGACAGAAGGCCAGTTTTCTCCTGCAGAGCTGTGTGGCAGCAAGATGCAAAGGCAGGTTTGGCAGATGTGGGCTGACAAACTCAAACATTCCTCATTGCCTTAGCAAAGCCATTTTGTATTAGATAGGCCTCTGAGATAATTGGAGGCTGCTAGCTCCTAGCTTTTGGTACTGGCTTTTCTCCCAGAAAGGAGTGTGGTATTCAAGCTGGTTCTAATCAAATGTGGACAATAAAATTTATGAGAGTCTCCGCACCCTACATGAGGAGCAAATATAAATAACCAACTGGTTGAAACTCCTTGTTAGAGAGGTCATCGGGAAGACATGACTACCAGTTGATCCACAAGCTGGACCCAGGCAATTGGAGGCTCCCTCCTTACCCCTTTGCCTGTCTTTGGAATATATGTTCTGTCCTCCATTTCCACAGTGGAAGCTGTTTTCAAGGGCACAGCATTCTGAGAATAAGGTGTTGTTGAGACCATCTATACAACACACATGACCAAACCCAGTTAAGGCCTGTATATAAACTTGTAAGATTCTGGCAGGTGGGTGCAGAGATACTACTCCGCATGTGGCCACCCAAGACAAGCCTCGTAATAAGCTTTGCTTATTAAAACTTCCACCTACCTATTGGCATAAAAATAGACACACAAATCAACGGACAGAATAGAGAAGCCAGGAATAAACCCATGCCTATATGGTCACTTAATCTATGACAAAGGCAGCAAAAATATACTATGGGGCAAAACATGGACAGTAGTACTAGTAGTCTGTGCATGTCTCATAGTAAGTGGTCAGTTAGTGTTAGCTATTATTATGATGATTATTATTGATTCTATTATTATGTTTATGTAGGATATCAAAAGGACAAAAGTACATTGGAAAGGAATTCAAACTATTCTCCATAAACTGGAGATTTTGCAATTAGGAGTAAGGTTTAGAATCACGTAACTCACTTTTTAATATTTGTATCAATGATTTTAGGCTTATTAATGGAATAATAGTAGCACAAAACCATGTGAATATGTTCTTTAATTGTGCGTCTCCTTCTTCCTAGATCATGTGGAATTTGGAATTCTTTTTGGTAAAGAATGTTGTGAACGCTACAGTATTGCACAAAGGTTAGTGCTACTATTAATTTGAGTCCAGTTATTGGTTTCTGTATAAAATGATGGTCCTGTGAAGGACTAGTTACCTTCTACAGCACATCGTTTGAGTACAGAGCTGTGACTGGTACTGAACCCACTGCAATGTGATAATCTCCAAGACTGGACTGGTTCAACATCTTGTGTTTCGATTTGTTGATAAATCAATTGCCAAGGTTCAGTTCATTCACAGTGTGAGGCTACTTACCTGGTCAAAGTACATCACTTTTGTCCTCCAGTTTTCATATTGGCTTCCTGTCAGGGTTTGTATTGATTTTAAAGTTTTACGGTTGACGTTTAAAGCACTTAATGGCCTGATACCTGCTTATATTAATGATTTGCTTATTCCCACAGGACAAGAATAAATTTTGAGATCCTCTGCTAGCTGGATGTCAGTCTTAAATGTCACCTTGAGATTCAGAGTGCAAAGGCTTTTTGTCTTTTGTTCATGTTCTTTTTGAGATCAGATAAGACATTAGAAAGAAAATAACATATCTTTTCTAAAGGTCAGTGGGGCATTGTGGAAAAATAATATCGAGATCTTTGGTTTATCAAACTAACGTACATTTTCAAATTCTCAAATAAGATTTATAACAGACCAAATCTCCCAGAAGTGTCACAATTAAAAAAATTAAATCTATAAAATGGGGAAATAATTAAGATAATATTCTTATATTATTTTTAACTTAGAAAATAAATGCAATATTACTGAGTGGAAGAATACCTTACTTGTTCTTTTCATCTATGACAGTAAAAATTGTAATTTTATTTTTAAAGTCAATCTCTCAAGGTGCAACTTTTGATATTCTAAAATATTAACAATAAATGTCATGAATGGAAAATTGCTTTAATATATTTTATAATCAATCACAAATAGCCTTTTTAAATTTAATGTTTAATTATAACGACTGGATTATGTTATGTGTTTGTGTTAGATAGCTTTGGTTAATGATATATGATTAATACCAAGGATAATTAATTGCCTTTGTGGGAAGGAAACTATTTCATGTAAGTGTTAAAACATAATATAGTAAATTAACTGTTGGTGACTACATATAGTCTATAAAAAGAACATTAATTCATAATATATGTAAACCAATTTTTATGTACTAGTATAATCTATAAAAGAAATTTCCTTTATCGATCACGTACCTATCTCCTTATCTCTCTCAGTCCACTGCCTTGTCTGTCATTTGCCATATTGACATTTGACACTTGGTAACTTACTATACATCTAATCCTCTGCATATAACATAAAGTACAAGAAAGTATCTTGAAAACTGAGTGCTAGATAAATGTGACGTGTCACCAGAATTTTACTATTATTATTTTCCATGAAGGAAATGTTTTTCCTATGAAAGCGACCTGACTGATTTCAGAAGGTCTCCTTCCTACTCTGCCATCTCTGGCACATACTATCTTTCTTCCTGTAGCTATGTGATGGTATTCCTTCGTGTAAAAATGGCAAAAGAAACACGTTAAACTTCTACAATATGGAGAAAATAAAACAAAATATCTTTCTTAGGACATTTTAGGTGAGGACCTTTGATGATAGCTCAAATCTAAATATGAGAGGTAAAAGATGAACTGTTTATTTAGGGTTAAAAAAACTCTTAAACTGTATATAACCAGATATCCAAATATATATTTTTTTTTATTATTTGGGGTTTGATTTCTATTTTTTTCATAATCTGAATGACTTGACTTATAAAAGGATGGCTTAGCCATTTATTTTTTTACACAATTCATGGTACAATTTTCTTACTTATGTCTGCAAATAAGTTCTATAGTATATGAGGAAAAATATGTTAAACATATTTGATACTTTGGAATTCATTATCACTGAGAAATTTATAATAAATCCACTTCATGACATAATATATAAAGTATAAATGTATCATGTTGTTAATGTTGACTTAATGATGATATTGACAGTTTTATGACTAAATTCCCTAAGCAGAAGAAATACTGAAAATTAGATTTATATCAAGTTCTTCTTTACTTTAAAATGCAACCCATGGATTCAACTATATAATTAAGTTTTTTAAAAGACTGTTAACCATAAGACTTTAATAATCAAGAATATATTATAAATATTAGTGAATATATTTTGGCTTTTAGCTTTCTGTAATTATTTAGCTTAACTGCCTCAATATTCTTATTTGTCTCTCCTTAGAAGTCATCTTCTTTTTATATATTCTAAAATTGTTTTTATCGTTTGTGATAGGACTCATTGTATATTGAGTTTTTAATCATATTCATTAGATTATTGTTATTAGATTAAACCATGTAAAATTGTAGACATTAGACAGATTTGACCAACAGATATGTTAGCTTGAGATTTTAAAAAGTAGCAGTTGTGTATGAGAAGGACAAATAAAGTCCTTTAATCCTTCATGGGTGAGCAATCTTTAAAAAGCTATTTGTCTTTTTATATTAAAATGATGTGTTATGTAGTACATAATAAAGGGAACTTTTATTTACAGAGAAATATACTAAAACATTATAATAGCAAATTAATTTATATGACATTATTTATAATTATAGTATAAAATTTATTCTCCATAAATGTGCTGTATTCCTTTTCTAAGGTTCACATTTTGTCCAAAGACTTTTCATAACAGTGCATGATTTTGATGCAAAACTTTTTAGAACACATAAGGAATTTAAATCTCAGACCTGAGATTTTCTCTAGTTTGTACAATATACTGTAAGATCCTGCAGTAGAAACAGATTTCATTGTTTCCCATCTTAATTCTGACCTATGAACAGAGTTTATGTGCTTGCTATTCACATAATAGAATGTGTCATTTTAGCTCATGCCATTAGTTCCCAAAACATTTCAGTAGTAATTTCATTCTTATTAAACTCAAATGTCTTGAGACTTATCTAGATCTATGGCTTCTCTTAGCAAAAGTCTTCAGGCTTCCATAACTGCCACTGATCAATTTTTAGGTCTTCTACAACTATTGACCAAATGGAAGCAATTAGTTTTTTCTGAGGTATCATTGTAGTGATCAGGTTGGGTCTTACACATTTAGGTATTAAGAACCTTAAACCTACATGGTTCTTAAATAGGAACTCTAAATTGAAACAAATAATAAGTTTATTATAAAAAATAAATGTATAACTTGTTTTACTAAAGACTTGGGTTAAGCTGCACACTCATTTATTGTTATTTCTAAAGCAAAGTATACAATTCTGAGAACACCGTATCATCCCAGAGACTGGTCTAAGAGTGGGAAGGGCTACTTCTGTTAATTTCATATTGATTTTGTCTTCTTTTTAGTTCTAATTTTGTCTTCATTAATGCCTGTGATAATGAAATAATTGTTAACTCTTGTCCTAATAATCATACCAAGTAGTCCTCTCTCAATACTCTAAAATCCAGTTGTTAATATAGGCTTTGTTCTCCTGGAAGATTAGAAAGGCAAATTGGCCTGTAGTCTTTAATTAGGCTTCTGCTTCCCTGCTCTGTCCCCACCCTCAGCCTCACTTTCACACCTAGGTTTGTGCTCTGCTGGTTTTAATGTCAGAAGATAGTTTTCTGTACGTGTTTTAAATCATTTTGTCAACAATGATGAAAAAGTTCTGAATTGGCTACAGCTTTTTTCAAGGCTCAGAAAAAGTAGAATTTTTATGTTGAAAAAGCAAGCAAAAATATTTTAAGAATGAGATTGGAGGAAATGTGAATGACTCCATCCTGTAGGATACTCAAAGATGAGCCCTTTCTGTGCCTCCCTATAGGTCTTGTAGAAGACCTATGTCATGTCTTTCTTTTCTTCTTCTCTTTCTTCTCCTTCTTCTTTTTCTCTTCCTTTTTTTTTTTCCCCCCAATTGTCTTAGTCTGTTTGGGCTTCTATGACAAAAATGCCAGCAGACTGGTGTCTGGTGAGATTCCACTTCCTGGATCATAGATGGTTGTCTTCTCGCTGTGTCCTCACATGGTGGAAGGGGGAAGAGGGCTCCCAGGGATTCTTTTATAAGAGTACTAATCCCATTCATGAGGGATCCACCCTCATGACCTAAATACCTTCCCAAAGCCCTACATCATAATATCATCATATTGGGAGTTATGATTTCAACAGACAAACTTTGAGGGGGAAAAAAGTATTTAGTCCATTATACCAATTAAATTCTATTTAAATTCACTGAATTTTATTTAGCTCCAAGCACTAGTCTCAAACTATACATATGATATTTGGAAGAATCTGGTCCTAGTTCTTATTGAACATATACTTCTATAATATTGAGGTAAAAAGTGCCTGAAGAGAACAGAAGAAGAAGTAATTAAATCAATTTGGAGAACTGGACAGTAATCAAAGAGGTACATTTAAGCTAAACTGTAAGTTATATTTTGCCATATAGAGTGGGGGAGCAGGGAAGTGATTTCTAAGAAAGGGGGTGTCACATATACAAAAGCACAGAAGCATGAAAGATCATGGCCCGTAAGGGAACAAAAGGCATGGTGTTAGAGAGGCAGATGACAAATAAATCTGGAATTAGTGGTGGGGCCATCTTGGGTCATATGTGCTTCATTTAATTTCTATCTTGAGGTTCTTTTGGTTTTCTGATTGACCATGAGTCTCATTATCAGTATACCAATGGGATTTGTAGCCAATCGTGATATATAAGTATTACAAAAATGAGAATATTGCTGTGGCTATTATGAAATCTAATGACTACATAACTACCTGTAACTCTATTTATGGGGGGAAATGCTTGGGTATCACTTAAACATCCCAAGTTAGGGAAATTATGAAGTTAATCATGGTACATCCATAAAACAGATTATAAAATAATGTTAAAATAATGACTGTGACATTGAGAAAAATGGCAATAGCATATTGCACTGCTCTTTCATACAACTCATAAATAAATGGCACGTGAACACACATACACACACACACACACACACACACACACACATACACACACACATTGAAATCAAGCCTGTACTGAAATCCTGGCTTTGCCATTTACTAGCAATAATACAGACAACTCTACTAACAAATAGTGTGACTTGTGGATCTTACATTCTAGCAGTATACAATGAATAAATGAACTAGCACACAACACATGTAATATATCATATGTTAATAGGCTCTATGAAAAATAAAACTGGGTAAGATAAATAGGAAGTAAGGAAGGCTAAAGTATATGATAGGTGCTTTTTTATATAGAGAGTTTTCAGAGAAGACCTTGTGATAATTGTGTCATTTGAGCAGTGTCTAAAGGAAGTAAGGGAGTCAATAGATATTGGAGTGAAGAGAGTTCTAGGGGAAGGAAACAGCAAATACAAAGATTTTGAGGTAGCGGCAAGTCTGCTGTATTTGAGACAAACAAGGAGCCCATGTGGTTGAAGTAAAGGAAGGAGAGAATAAAAAATAAGGTCAAAAAGATCATCTAGGGCCTTATCGGCCATTGTAAGGACATTGCATCTTTGCTGAATGTTGATCAGGCATTTTGGCAGGTAGTGAAAATACAGTGATGAATAAGATTTAACATTGTTCCTAAACTCTGTGTCAGAGAGTTTAAAGCCAATCAAAGAACACAGTAAATCCTCTCCCCACATATTACTTAAAGAGTTTAAAGATTTTAAGTAAATCTCAACTAAATTATTTAAGTAAATTTATTAATTCCATAGTCCTATTATGAACAAAATCTATTTGAATGCATCATTTTATTCAAGACACTATATCACCTCTAGTTATTTTCCTCCAAACACTGTTGTCATTCATAGATGATTATCTATTGTCTATCATTCCTCAATTATTGATTTCCTTAGTTGACTTCCTTTAAAATCTAAAGTAAGAATTCATCTTCCCAAACCTGCCTAATCCAAATTGATTCATCTACCGGCAGATCTTGGAATATATATTTATCCTAACAATTGTAGAATATGGAACAGAATTAAGAGATAACCTGAAAAATAGCAAAGGTCATAATGAATAATAGTAAAAATGAAATAGTAGGAAATTTTGAAGTAACTAATACAGGACTCATCCTTCAACTTTGAAAAACTTGAAACTGGAAAAATACATGTATAGTTGATTTCAAACATTGAACATAAAGTAGCATAGGACTATAATCCCTAAAAATAGAGATATTTTCCAAATGAGAACTCAATGAACAGGAACACAGGAGAGCCCAGAGGACTTGCTGAGTTGAGAGACAAAGATGTTTGTTTAAAGAGGTAAAGATGACTAGAATTTGTGGAATAAACAACCAGACAAGAAGAAACTATGCATAAAAAATAAAAAATAAATCCTCAAAAGTCTGTTTGCATTCTCTTCCAAACACTATTTGATTAAATGTTAATCTGTTCATGTGCGTTGAAACTCTACAAGGACAGGCAAAAAACAACTGCTAAGAAAAGCACAATCACGAGAAACCTGTAAGTCAGAGAATTTTCACACATCACGCAGAGCTGAACAATACTTGCATTCTTACTAGTTAAAGAGGAGAAGATCTCTGAATCCTTACAGTATTCTGTAAAGATTCCGGATAGGTTATGTCTTAGTTGAAGGCTACTTTAGATCCCAATAAATGAACTTAAAAAAAAAAAAGAAAAACACAAAAAGCTTTAAAAGGGTAAAGCAGATCCATAAATAACTCAACTGACTCAAGCATTATATTTATGTTGAATGCAGAAAGAAGAAAGTTTAAAAACTCAAATGCTTCTTATAAGACTTTATCATTTTTTATTAAGAAGGAAAATCTATTTCAGCAACTTCTGCCTACATCTTACTGATCATACTGATATTCCATGGCCACCCATGATGTGAAGAAAGGTAGGAATTTGAGTATATTGCTTTCTAGCATCTGTAGTAGATTAAGATTAGAGCGAAGGACTGAGAGTAGGTTTTAAACACATTATCTGCCATAACAATTGTTCCAGGATGGCAGGGATCTTTAGCTGGCTCTTCCTGTTCCCTCTGGCTAAGTGAGTAGTCTTTTTCCTCCATGCCACCAGTTTTTCAGGTATCCACTTTATATTCCAGATGCTAACACCCATTCTAGGCTCCAGAAAAGGTCGTTGTCTACACAGAGTTGATTTGATTGGACTGGGAAACATCTTGGAGCACATATTTGTGTAACTTCTACTGGGCAGTAAACAGGAATATTGTGACTACAGTCAAAGTGCTGTCATCACTAGATGGTAACTAGCACCACCTTCCTGGAAATAGTTATGAAGATATAAAAATGAATCAAATATTTCCTGTCTTGAAAGAATGTATGGTCTTTTGTGGAAGAAATAGGTACGTTCCAACATAATGTCACAAATGTACATATAACTGGTTTATAAGCCTCATTGAACGAGGTCCCTTGGCTTCTCTCAGAAGGCAAGTGACTAATTCTGAGGTTGGTCTTGAAATATTAATTGGATCTCCCCAAGAGAGTTGGGGGACAGATAACAAATAAAATAAATAAGAGCATTCCAGGAAGAGAAAATATAATATGCAAAGTTACCCATTAAAAATAAAAAATAAGCAAAAAATTGTGGGTGTCCTAGGAGGCAAGTAGCTTTATGAGATGAGAAAGATGATTGGTGTGTGTGTGTGTGAGCACGTTAGAAAGATGGATGAAGCATGGGTGGGATCATAAAGACAATATGTTGTGGCAATTTTCACCTTTCAAGATAGTTTTAAGATGACTGGAGTGTAGAGGACAGAATAGGTACTATGAAAGACCAAAAACCCAGGGATTGTGTAAGAGACTGGTGTTCTATTTCAGGAAGTCAATGGAGAGTCTTGGCACAAAGGTCACACCAGTGAGAATGGTAAGTGGAGAATGCATAGATGAGATATGTTTGAGGTTCAAGGCTTGATGACCAATTTAACATGGTATGTAATGAAAACAGGATCATTTAGGATATTTAGAACAATTCATTGGCATTTGTGTTAAAAAAAATTGTCAAAGATGTTCAGAGATACTTTTGACTGGTTTGATCTTGTAGAAAGGGGCCTTTACAGTGGATCCTAAAGGAATCCTAAAGGACAGGTAGATTTCCAAAGCCAGGCATTGTGGAAAAGAGCAGGCACTAAAGCAATTGATTCTTTTCAGCCCTACTTTTCAATTTCCCTTAATTACATAAGGGAAATTTGCCTTACTTTCAGCAGCAAGAAGCAAGAACGTAAGATAGCTTCTCAAAATTCAAATATTTATTCTGACACTTCAAGAACCAAAGGCAACGTGTCTTTGTGTCATCTTAATTATCAATGCAGAACTCAGATCACTATTCCCACCCATCTGGAGGAAAACATACCTATATAGCGAGATGGTAGG
>NW_027423878.1:0-23536 GCF_036562045.2 Rhinolophus sinicus | reverse complement strand
TATTCAACTTCATGTTTGGAAAATAATACTACAATTTCGGGTGTAGCGGAGAAGATGGTTATATAAGGGGTGGAGAGAAGAAGGAGCAGTCAGCCTCAGATTTTTCCACAGCTGTTTTGGAAAAGACACAAATAGACCAAAGTTGGAAACCTAGTGCATGCCACAAATGGAGCCAAGAGTTTCCTTTGTTTATTTGTTAGTTTTTTAATGGCTTGTCCACTTCTTGTTGAGGTAAAGAAAATAAGAAGAACCTGTAGAATCACATAGTCCAGAATCTTACATACACTCAACAATTCACACACAGTATGACTTGGCAAGTAATTGAACACCATAATTTTCAGTCAGTGAAATAGTGATAATTTTTTCAATACGTCCTTAGAATTATCATGAGGCTAGAATAAAAACATAGTCATGAAGTTCTTTTCTGAAGTCCAAACTATTATACCAAGAGGAGAGAAGCCTCCTTCAACTCTGAACTTGTATACCAGCTTCTAGCTTCTTTCCACTTCTAGCTTATTTGCTGGAGAAATAAATTTTAGGGCCCCTAAATTCATTATTCTCAGAAAAAGACAAAATACACTCTTGTTGTAAAAGTGTTTGGGTGGTGAACACACAATACAATATATAAATGCTGTAATATCGAATGGTACACTTGAAACAAATTATATTATTTAATTGCTAATATCACCCCAATAAATTTAATTTTAAAAATCAATTTCATGTCTGGCCTAGTGAGAAAAGGCAAAGTCAATGCCAATTTGAATCAGAGAAGAAAAAATAGTTAACAGATAAAAGGAAGTGAATATTGTGTAGGGAGAGGTAAGTAGGAGCCATTTACAGGAAGCCTGGGAGGTTGAGATGTTTTTTAGATTTTATTTAGTACTGACCTAAGACTACAGAGAATCATTTAAAAAATGATACTACAATTAAATCAGAGTTCTGATTTAAAAAATAACATCCTGTAATATATCAGTTAAGAATGTAAGGTATGGAGATCATTTAAAATAGTACTTCTTCAACTACGCTTTCCAGGATCTACAGGGGAAACCAAAGAGAAAAGCCAAGTCAGAGGTCACAAGACTTGTTTCCCTAGTTCAGCTATGAGTTCCACATCATCCCTTTCACATATTGAACTATTATATAGTATGTCATCTTAACTGATGTTTCCATGATGAGGAAAATATCTGGATAATGTTCCAATATTATTAATAATATATCTACTGAATAAAGTTATGTGAAAACCTCAAGTGTTACCATCATTGTTAACCAAAAAACATCTTTTTACAAAAGACTCTGCCCAAGGCTCCCTTCATGTCTCTGTTTCTCAGGCTGTAGATGAAGGGGTTCAGCATGGGCGTCACCACAGTGTACATCATGGACATGACAGTCTCCTTAACAGTAGAATTGTTAGCTGATGGGCATAAATAGAGAGCAATAACTGTCCCATAGAATAGTGACACCACAGAGAGGTGGGAGCCACAGGTGGAGAAGGCCTTGCGGATACCCCCAGCAGAAGGAACCTTGAGGATGGAGAACAAAATTCGTGCATAAGACGTGATGATGAGGAGGAATGGGATGACTACAGTGAGCCCTCTGATGGTAAATATCACCAACTCATTAACTCGAGTGTCAGAGCATGACAGCTTCAGCAGAGCAGATATGTCACAGAAAAAGTGGGGGATCACGTTGTCTGCACAAAAATACAACCTGGCCATGAGCAGAGTGTGTAACAAGGAATAGAATGTGGTCAGCACCCAGGACAGCACCACCAGGGAGAAGCAGAGCTTGGGGCTCATGATGGTGGTGTAGTGCAGGGGGAAGCAGATGGCCACATAGCGGTCATAGGCCATGGCCACTAGGAGGAAGCTCTCCAAGTCTCCAAAAAACAGGAAGAAGTATATTTGGGTCAGACAGCCTGCGTAGGGGATAGACGGGACTTGGCTCTGCATGTTCTGCAGTAACTTGGGCATTGTGACAGAGGAGAAGCAGAGGTCAGAGAAGGACAAATTGCTGAGGAAGAAATACATGGGTGTGTGGAGGTGGGAGTCCCAGTGAATGAGCAGGATGATGAGGAGGTTCCCCAGGACGGTGGTAAGATACATGGCCAGGAACAGGGCGAGAACAGGTCTCGTTGATCTGGTTCAATGGGCAGGCCCAGGAGGAGGAATTCTGAAACGATGCTTTGGTTCTCCATTTTCATGTTGTTATTTTATCACCTTTTTAAAATGAAAAATAATTTGTATTAAATTGCTAGTCACAAAATAGTCACGAGGATGTGAAATACAGTATGGGAAATATAGTCAATAATGTGTAATATTTATATATAGTGTAATATTTATATATAGCTTTTTGGGGATCACTTCATAAATTATATGAATGCCTAATCACTACTCTGTACACCTGAAACTAATACAACATAATACTGAATGTCAACTATAATTTAAAAAATAGGTGTACAGTTAGGAATGTAAATTGCAATGTAGGGAATATAGTCAGTGGTATTGTAACAGCTATGTGTGGCATCAGATGGGTAGGAAACTTGTAGGAGTGTTTAAATGTCTAATCACTATGTTGTTCTGTACACCTGAAACTAGCAATAAAAAGTTAATTAATCAATTAGTTAAATGTTTTTTAAAGTATAATTGCTATTAAAGTATGAACCTATAGATATGTGTACACACATATAAAAATTGCAGAACTTTCAAAAAGATCTTTTCTAATCAAACACTCATAAGGTCAGTATTTCATTTATCCTCTACCAAATACAAAAGTAAATATTTACATAAAGCAAAACTCTGAAAGCATCTGAGGTTATGCATCCAATTCAACCATCTTCCCGAATTCTATCAGAATGTTCCATAATTGCTTCATGAATGGAGTCAATCAGCGTGACCTGAAAGGAGGAAGGAAGTAGTCTAATACTTCTGTATGCTTCTGGCTTACAGATGTGTGAGAGAGAAGAAAAATCTATGCCTAATTTTACTAATAAAGTAGAAGAAATGAAAATAAACAATGACACTGTTAAACTGATAAGGATGGAAAAAGAGTGGCAAAAATTCAAATAAATAGATTCATGCAATTGATGAAGCTAAAAGCACATATGAAAAAATTTGAGGCCGATGTCATCAAAATGGTGGCGTGAGGTGAGCCTCTGTAAAGCTCCCCTGGATTTTACAACTAATTGAACAACAATAACTCCACAAAGGACTCCCTGCACAGCAGACAGGCAAGACGAAGAGCTCAGTGCTCCGAGATCGCTGCATCCCGGAACTACCGCAGCTGCAGGAGAGGGAAGCACTCGGACTGCAAGGGCTCCGCTTATGGCCCACAGGGCTGAGGGGGCAACATACAACACGGCTGAACCCAACGCTCACAGCAGAGACCTCGGAGAAAAGACTGAGGGAAGAAGGCTGAAAATGGTGGCTTAAGCCCTCACTGCCAAGCAGAGAATGGAGCCTTAGGCACTGAGACTAGCCACCTCCTCCCTACCCTCCCAGAGCTCGCCCCGCCCCCATGTGCTGGGTGCTAGAAACAGAACAGTAGCAGTGTCAGATCAAAAGAACAGAATATTTGCTGTTCTGAGAACTGTGGACCACAGACACAGATTCGCAGCCCAACTAGTTCCAGCAAAGGAGAGGGAGCTAAGGAAGCAGGGCCGGTTGTGGTGATGGTCACCACCATTGCTCTGGGCCACCACTCACAACTGACCCTGCCCCCGGCCCCACCTATCTGGGCAGATCCCTGGAGGAGTAAACAGAACTGCTGAAACATACGGGCTCTGAATCTGGTGCAGGAAGAGCTTTGGATTTTCAAAAGCTCTCTGCATACCCACCGGGACACTGTGCCCTGTGTCCCAGGTGAACTATTAACAGAGGAGAAGCCCGTCTCCCAGGGAATCCCCCCATTGTGTGAGAAGCTGGAATAGTGCAGAGAAAACATAGCACTACCGTGTGTGAGAGAGAAAAAAAGGCTGCAGTCGGAAAGAAAATAAAACGTTCTACCAACAAGTACTGGAAAACAAAAGAAAGACCTCTTCCTATCAACCTGTTGCAGAAGCCACTCCTGTAGATGTCTAGGAAGAGAAAAAATAAATCAGTAATTGCCATGAATAACCAAGGCAACAAGACAGCTCAGAAGGAAAGTGAAAAGTCTCCAGAAAAGGAACTTAAAGATATGGAAATATGTGACTTAAATGACAGAGAATTCAAGATTGCAGTTCTGAAAAAACTCAACGAGATGCAAGAAAACACAGAAAGGCAGTTTAATGAACTCAGAAACACAATCAAAGAACAACATGAGCATTTTATGAAAGAGATTGAAATTTTCAAAAAGAACCAAATAGAATTTCTGGAGATTAAGAACTCAATAGAAGAAATTAAGAATGAAATAACCAGCTTAGGTAGTAGAGTTGACCAGATGGAGCAAAGAATCAGTGACATCGAAGATAGAAACCTGGAAATTACACAGATGGAAGAAGAAAGAGACTTGAGACTTAAAAGAAATGAAAGAACTCTACAAGAACTTACTGACTCCATCAGAAAGAGTAATATAAGAATAATGGGCATACCAGAAGGAGGAGAAAGAGAGAAGGAAACAGAGAGTATATTCAAACAAATTGTTGATGAGAATTTCCCAAACTTGTGGACAGAACTGGATCCTCAAATCCAAGAAGCAAATAGAACACCTAATTACCTCAATCCAAACAGGCCTTCTTCAAGGCACATTGTATTGAAGCTGTCTAAAATCAACGACAAAGAAAGAATCCTCAAGGCAGCCATGGAAAAGAAGACGGTAACCTACAAAGGAAAGCCCATTAGATTATCATCAGATTTTTCAGCAGAAACTCTACAAGCCAGGAGGGAGTGGAACCAAATATTCAAACTATTGAAAGAAAGAAATTATGAGCCAAGAATAATGTATGCAGCAAAGATATCCTTTACATATGAAGGAGGAATAAAGACCTTTCCGGGCATACAGAAGCTGAGGGAATTTTCTAATACACAACCTGTACTACAAGAAATACTAAAGGAGGTTATTCGACCACCATCAACAGGGATAATTTGTGGCAACCAAAATATAAAAAGGGGGAGAGTAAAGGCCTGAACCAGAATATAGGAATAGAGAAAGTAAGTGTGCTGAAGAAAATGGAATACTCTAAATATTTACATAAACTTAAGGGTAACCACTCAAAAAAAATGCAGAACTGAAATATATACTGTAATAAAAGAAGAAACAGAGAGAAAAATCACAGAATAACACCACACAGAAATAATAGAGAACAACAAAAAGGCAAAGAAACAATGGAGACACAGCCTTACCAGAAAACTAAAGATAGAATGACAGGATATCCTCACATATCAATAATCACCTTAAATGTAAATGGACTGAACTCACCAATAAAAAGGCACAGAGTAGCAGATTGGATCAAAAAACTAAACCCAACCATATGCTGTCTCCAAGAGACTCATGTCAGCTACAAGGATAAGCATAGACTCAAAGTGAAAGGGTGGAAATTGACACTCCAAGCAAATGGTACCCAGAGAAAATCAAGTGTAGCCATCATGACATCAGATGAAACAGACTTCAGGGTGAAAAAGATAACAAGAGACAAAGATGGGCATTTCATAATGGTAAAGGGGACTATACAACAAGAAGACATAACAGTCATCAATGTTTATGCCCCCAATCAGGGAGCACCAAAATATGCCAAGCAACTACTAACAGAACTAAAGGGATAAAGTGACCAAAACAATTATACTAGGGGACTTAAATACATCACAGACTGCTATTGATAGATCATCCAAACAGAAAATAAATAATGAAATAGCAGCCCTAAATGACACATTACATGAAATGGACATAAAAGACATATATAGAGCACTTCATCCTAAAACATCAGACTATACATTCTTTTCTAGTGTACATGGAACATTCTCGAGGACAGAACATATATTGGGACATAAAATCAGCCTCAGCAAATTTAAGAAGATTGAAATCATACCAATCATATTCTCTGATCACAAGGCTTTGAAATTGGATATCGACTGCAAAAAGAAAGCAGGAAAAACCATAAATATATGGAGATTAAACAACATACTTTTAAAGAACGACTGGGTCAAAGAAGAAATTAGAGGAGAGATCAAAAGATACATAGAAACAAATGAGAATGAAAATGCATCCTACCAAAATTTTTGGGATGCAGCGAAAGCAGTTTTAAGAGGGAAATTTATATCATTACAGGCCTATCTCAAGAAAGAAGAAATATCCCAAATAAATAACCTCATATTACACCTTAAAGAGCTAGAAAAAGAAGAACAAGTGAAACCCAAGGTCAGCAGAAGAAAGGAAATAACAAAAATCAGAGCAGAACTAAATGAAATAGAGAACAAAACAACAATAGAAAAAATTAATTTGACAAAGAGCTGGTTCTTTGAAAAGATTAACAAAATTGACAAACCCTTAACTAGACTCACTAAGATAAAAAGAAAGAAGATACTAATTAACAAAATCAGAAATGAAAAAGGGAAAGTTATCACGGACGCCACAGAAATACAAAGGATCATCCAAGAATACTATGAAGGACTATATGCCACCAAATTCAATAACCTAGAAGAAATGGACAAGTCCTTAGAAACATATAGCCTTCCAAGGCTGAACCATGAAGAACTGGAAAATCTAAACAGACCGATCACCAGTAACGAAATCGAATCAGTCATCCAAAACCTTCCCAAAAGCAAAAGTCCGGGACCAGATGGCTTCACTAGTGAATTCTACCAAACCTTCAAAGAGGATCTAATACCAATCCTGCTCAAACTCTTCCAAAAAATTGGAGACAGTACTCCTAACTCATTCTATGAGGCCAACATTACCCTGACACCAAAACCTGGTAAGGACAACACAAAAAAAGAAAACTAGAGACCAATATCTCTGATTAATACAGATGCAAATCCTAAAAACAAATTCTGCAAATCGATTGCAACAATGCATTAAAAAAAATATTCATCACGACCAAGTGGAGTTCATCCCCAGGGCACAAGTGGTTCAACATCCGCAAATACATCAATGTGATACATCACATAAACAAAATAAAGGACAAAATTCATATGATTATATCAATTGATGCAGAAAAAGCATTTGACAAGATACAACATCCATTTATGATTAAAACACTTAATAAAATAGGTATAGAAGGAAAATACCTTAACATAATAAAGGCCATACATGACAATCCTCAGCTAATCTCATAATTAACGGTGAAAAACTGAAGCCCTTTGCTCTACGTTCAGGAACACGACAGGGCTGTCCCCTATCACCTCTGCTTTTCAACATAGTGTTGGAAGTCCTTGCCAGAGCAATCAGGCAAGAGAAAGAAATAAAAGGCATCCAAATTGGGAATGAAGAAGTTAAATTGTCACTCTTTGCAGATGACATGATGCTATATATAGAAAACCCTAAAGAATCCACCAAAAAGCTATTAGAAACAATCAATGAATACAGTAAATTTGCTGGCTACAAAATCAATGTACAAAAGTCCATTGCATTCCTATATACTAACAATGAAATCTCAGAAAAAGAAATACAAAAAACAATTCCTTTTGCAATTGCAGCAAAAAGAATAAAGTACCTAGGAATAAACTTAACCAAGGATGTGAAAGACCTATATGCTGAAAACTATAAGACATTTTTGAAAGAAATTGAAGAAGACATAAAGAAATGGAAAATTATTCCGTGCTCATGGATTGGAAGAATCAACATAGTTAAAATGGCCATATTACCCAAAGCAATATACAGATTCACTGCAAACCCCATCAAAATCTCAATGGCATTTTTTAAAGAAATAGAACAAAAAATCATCAGATTTGTTTGGAACCATAAAAGACCCCGAATAGCCAAAGCAATCTTTAAAAAGAACAATACTGGAGGTATCACACTCCCTGACTTTAGCTTGTACTACAGGGCTACAATAATCAAAACAGCATGGTATTGGCAGAAAAACAGACACATAGACCAATGGAATAGAACTGAGAACCCAGAAATAAAACCACATAAATATGGACAGATAATTTTTGACACATAAGCTAAAAACATACAATGGCGGAAAGACTGCCTCTTCAATAAATGGTGCTGGGAGAATTGAATAGCCACGTGCAAAAGAATGAAACTGGACTGCTATCTGTCACCATGTACCAAAATTAATTCAAAATGGATCAAAGACTTAAGCATAAGACCTGACACAATAAACTGCATAGAAGAAAACATAGGTACTAAACTTATGGACCTTGGGTTCAAAGAGCGTTTATGGATTTGACTCCAAAGGCAAAGAAAGAAGAGCTAAAATAAACGAATGGGACTATATGAAACTTAAAAGCTTCTGCACAGCAAAAGAAACCATCGACAAAATAAAGAGGCAACCAACTGAATGGGAGAAGATTTTTGCAAACAGTGCCTCCGATAAGGGCTAATATCCAAAATATACAAGGAACTCATGCAACTCAACAAAAAAAACAAACAACCCAATTGAAAAATGGGCAGAGGACTTGAAGAGACATTTCTCCAAAGAGGACATACAACTGGCAAATAGACATGTGAAAAAATGCTCAACATCATTAATCATCAGAGAAATGCAAATAAAATCCACAATGAGATATCACCTCACCCCAGTCAGAATGGCTATCATCAACAAGACAAATAATAACAAGTGTTGGAGAGGCTGTGGAGAGAAAGGAACCCTCCTATACTGTTGGTGGGAATGCAGAGTGGTGCAGCCGTTATGGAAGGCAGTGTGGAGTTTCCTCAAAGAATTACGAATAGAATTACCATATGACCCAGCAATCCCTCTCCTGGGTATATACCCAAAAAAATCTGAAAACATTTATACATAAAGACACGTGTGCTCCAATGTTCATTTGTTTACGGTGGCCAAGACATGGAAACAACCAAAATGTCGTTCGATAGATGAATGGATAAAGAAGTTGTGGTATATATTCACAATGGAATACTATTCAGCGATAAGAAAAGATGATATAGGAACATTTGTGACAACATGGATGGATCTTGAGAGTATAATGCTAAGCGAAATAAGTCAGACAGAAAAAGCAGAGAACCATATGATTTCACTGATAATGTGGTATATAAACCAAAAACAGCCAAAGAACAAGACAAACAAATGAGAAACAAAAACTGATAGACACAGACAATAGTTTAGTGGTACCAGAGAGTAAGGGAGTAGGGGATGGGAGGTGAGGGTAAGGGGGATCAAATATATGGTGATGGAAGGAGAACTGACTCTGCGTGGTGAACACACAATGGGATTTATAGATGATGTAATACAGAATTGTACACCTGAAATCTATGTAATTTTACTAACAATTGTCACCCCAATGAATCAAAAAAAAAATTGAAAAACAGTAAAACTGATTAAATAATTTTAGATCTTTTGTGTTCCAAAGATCAACAAAATAGACAAAACTGAACAATCTAATATTTTATATTAAAGTTTTGGGGTCAAATGGTTAATAAAGTTACATAGAAACAATAAAAAACACAGTAAAGTTGCTGGCCAATCTGATGTTTTAAAGAATATAAATAACTATAAGACATTAGGAATAAGAAAAACGATATAGTCACAAAGGCAAATTTTAAATCTTCTTAAAATTTCTCAAATACATTTGAAAATGTGAATGAGACATTTTCTAGGCAAAGACAAGTTGCAAAATTTGGCTCAATAATTTATAAGTTACCTAAATAGACCATTAAAATAAATATTAAAGAAGAGCAACAGATATGAAAGATTCAGAAAGAAAACAGTGTCCTATAAAAGTCCTTAGGCCAACAAGAAGCATATGAAAATGCACCTAACATTATTATTCATCAGGAAAATGAAAATGAAAATCTGAAGATACTACTACATATCCACTAGAATGGCTACAATGAAAAACATTTACAATGTCAGATGTCAGCCAGGATGTGGAGCAATTCACACTCTCGTACATCGCTGGTAAGAAAGTAAAATAGTAAATCCATTTTACAAACTGTTTGTAGTTTCTTAAAGTTTAACATTCACCTATACTAGCACTCAGAAATTTCACTCCTGAAATACCCAAAATAAATGAAAGAAAATGTCCCCAAAACTGTGTGTAATTGAATTTCGCACAGAAGTTTCAGTCATAACAGCTAAAACCAAACAAACCAAAGGTCCACCAGAAGGAGAATGGATAAGCAATTCATTGGCATATTCATTTCAATCATACATTACATAGCAATGAAAAGTAACGAACTATAACAGTTCAAACAATAACATGGATTATTATGCTAAGCGAAATAAGTCAGACAGAAAAAGTGAAGAACCATATGATTTCACTGATATGTGGTACATAAAACTGAAAACAACAAAGGAACAAGACAAACAAATGAAGAAACAAAACCTCATAGACACAGACAATAGTTTAGTGGTCACCAGAGCATAAGGGGGCAGTGAGGTGGTAGATGAGGGGAAAAAGGATCAAATATATGGTGATGGAAGGAGAACTGACTCTGGGTGGTGAACACACTATGTGATATATAGATGATGTATTACAGAATTGTACTCCTGAAATCTATGTAAGTTTTCTAACAATTGTCACCCTAATAAACTTTAATTTAAAAAAGAACATGGATAAAATCTCAAAAACATGTATGTTGAGTAAAAGAACCCAGTTCATGAGCTGGCAAATCTAGTCTATGGTGACAGAAACTAGGACAGAGGTTATTGCAAGATACTTGTGAGTATTGACTAGGAGAGGGCACGAGGGAGATTTCTGTGGTAATGTAAATGCTCTGTATTTTGGTCTGTGCAGTGTTTATGTGGATGTAAAATCAGTGAGCTGTGCACTTAAATTTGTGTGCCATCGTAAATTATATTGTAATTTTTTAAACCCTTGGGCCAGGGAGCTTTCTAGATTTTCAAACTTTCAAGGAACAAATAATCCCAGGCTCTACATAAGGCATTCTAGAACCTAAAATTCAATAGAAAGCTACATAATTTACTGAAGAAGGAAAACAATCATTAAGTAGTGTGCATCAGGCCCCATGTAGGGCATCTTTCTGAGAATTTATGAAATATACATAATAAAAAGAACTATCTTATCAAGAGTAAACAAGGTCAAATACATGGTGATGGGAAGAGAATTGACTCTGGGTGGTGAACACACAATATGATATATAGATGATGTATTACAGAACTGTACACTTGAAAGCTCAGTAATTTTACTAACAAATCTCACCCCAATAAATTTTAATTTAAAAAAAGAGTAAACATTACACACAGTGGTAAAAAAAAATTTAAACCGTCAAAACTATGGAGGCAATCAAAATGTAGCATATTGATTAATCTAAGGCATCGCTGTCCACTAGCAATAAAATGCAAGGCATAAATGTAAGCCACATATGTAAGTTTAAATTTTCAATAAACACATTTAAAAATGCCAGAGAAACAGGAAAAATAATCTTAATAACATTTTACAAATACAATATATCCAAGATATCCTCATTTCAATATACAATCAACATTTAAAAAATTAATATGTCATGAATCTATTTTCTTCAAATTCCAGTGTGTATTTTATGCACCCAACTCATTTCAATTTGAGCTAGGCACGTTCAAGTAATCAACAGCCACATGCAGCTAATGGCTACCAAAATGGACAGTACTGATTTAAAGCATTGCTTCTCCATGATATATTCTGTGGACAACTACAATCAAATGTTAAAAAAATGCTCAGCGGTAGCAGGGCTGGGAAATGAAACAGTGCCATTGGCATGCCAGAGCTTTGAGAATTTCTGGTTCAGATGAAGCCAATGGGAATCAGTTTGAGGAAAAGTTCAGAGTAACCGGTTCACACAAAGCACAGCAACAGAAGGCCCACCCAGGAAATAAATGGCCGATTTCTCCCAGAAGCTGGAAAACTCCCAAATGCAGAGAAATGAAATGGGTCTCGGGGCCACTGAAGGGTGGAAGGGAGTGAAACAGTCAACTCTGAGACTACAGAAGAGGCCCAGGTGTGAAGCAGCTGCTCACAGCCCAAACCTAGACATCATCCCAGGCGTGACTGGTTTGTTAGGTAAACAGGAGACTTGCCTGAGGCAGCTTCTAATGAAGCCAGTGGGGCCACATACACAGGGAACCCAAACTCTGGTGAAGGTCTGGTCACGACAGTGAACACAGCAGTGACGTCCCCTAATCTGATCCTCCCGCAGGGCTTCCTCTTCCACTTGTGTAGGTGCTGAGGCCCCTGTGAGTCCATATTGGAGGCTGAAGAAGGTACAGGCCAGGGAGCAGTGAGCAGTGAGCTGATCCAATGGCCACCAGAATCCTTTTCTAGTGTGCACAACCAAGTGGGGCCTCTGCCACCGCACATCCACCCACTCCTGCACCCTGCTCGCTGCTCTGCTCCTGGCATTGCTACTCCATAGAAAGCCCATATTTGTCTACCTACCCGCTTATCACACACTCTCATCCACCCATCTCAGGATAAGGGGCAGATGAGGATCAGCCCAAACTGATCCGAGCCCATGTCCCCTGCCTGTCCTAGCCTGGGGACAGTTTAGACCCACAGGGGCTGCTCAGACTCAGAAAGACATGAAGGGCTGACTTCCTGAAGGCAGTGAAGTTCTCTCACCATCTACAGGCCTTAAATTCCAGCCTTCCACAGTTTTGGATCCACTTTGTGACACTGGAACTACTGGGAATATGGGTCTCCCACTTTGATTTCTTTGTCACCTAGATTAGCACAACCTCCACCCACGTAGAAGTCTTGTCTCTTTTCCCTTTGAAGACTATTGACCCAGGGGACCCTAGGCAGGGAAGTAAGACTTAGAAGGGAATAGAACTGAGATGAACATTCTGGGGGATGCCAGGGAGCAGCTGAGAATGGGTGAACCCAGGGTGGCATACACAGTATTTAAGTGCTAGGTCCCTGGAGCCAGTCCTCCTGGGATTACCTTACTGCATCGTACCAGCTTCATGACCTTGGCTGAGGAACTTAACCTCTCCTACAATGAATTCTCTCATCTGCTTAACAGAAATGAAAGTATCTGATTTATCATGACAAGGGAGGGGAAAAAATGGGACAATCCATGTAAAATACTTCCTATAAAGTGAATCAGTATGGCATTAGAAAGACTTACTATTATCATGATTAATTTCTGTGATGAAGATGCAATATTTTCCTAAATATCTCTACCCTTATCCCCTCCCCTCCCAATGAGAACAGCACCTTGGGGCTGGTAGAGAAGGTATGGAGCCTGTGGGAAGGAAGAAGCTACTGGCCAGAAACAATACACTGGAACCAGAATAGTGAGGATTTCCTGTCACATTACCCATTGAATTTATTCCTAGATAAAGGGATTATTAATATTAAGACAGCTCAATGGAGGGGAAGGAAAACTGGCTTCTCAGAAAGGGGCTCTCAGGATGCTCTCTTACACACTGTTTAACTTGCCCCCAAACACAATATTCAGGAGCAAAGAGGAGTCAGACTCCATTGTTTACTGGCCTGTGACCTTGGCAATAACAGAACTTTTCCAACATTACACTCCACCATCACTGAATCTTCCATACCTCACAGAATTGTAGGTTTGGAATGATTGATACCTGCAAAGTATAAAATATACAATTTGTTAATTCCCATTAACAAGTCGCGATTCCCAATTACATTTAGAGACTGGAATCACTGTTGAGAGTGGAAAACAGTGAGGAAGATGACTTCTAAACCATCCTGCAGGAGTTGCGCTACAGAATTATGGAATCCTAACATCTGTTAAAGGGGATTTTAGTGTAACGACTTCTTCTGAACTCCCTCCCCACTTACCTAGCTTGTCTGAATGTGGCTGCAGAGCCTGCTTCCTGTTTGCTGCTTCCACCTCGTGCATTTCCAGCCAGAGTCCCTGCCATTGTCTTCTGACTCCTCTCTTCTACAATGCCCTGACCCCTGGGATCCCTGGGTCCCGTAGAAACTCATTAGCAACAAACCTGGTGCTTGCCCCCACCCCACCTTACTCCTGCACATTTCTGAATAAATCATGTACAGAGATAGAATTCTGGATTTACCCCAAGTTTGACCTTGCAAGGAACCTTTCCCTGACCACCGCAGACCACTCTAATATCACCCTTCTCCATCCTATGCAGTATCTGGCTGTGGGGATGGAGCCCTAGAGAGCAGTTTCCAACTCTCAGCCTCACATATGAAGGTGCTGGCTCAGGTAGTAGATGGTCATTAGCTGTGGCTAGTTGGTCGTCAGCTGTAACCAGTGAGCCATGAGCCAGTAATATAACTGCCGTGGCTACGCTAGCAGCAAATGGTGGCTAGCGAGTAGATGGTGGCTGAGCTAGCAAGAGCAGATTGCAGTTAGCACGGCGGATTGCAGCTAGCAAGTGAGGTTGGTTGGCATAGAGAAGTGGACGGCAGGTTGAGGATAGTGTGGCTCCTGCTTCCTGTGTCTCCAACACAGCTGCCAGCGAGAAGATAGTGGTATGACTCCCCTATCTATGGCTCCGTAGGTGTTCCTTTTTGGCCTCACCATGTCTTGCGTTCTTATGTGGGGAGTGGGAGCAGAGAACCCCATGACACCCTGCATGACACTGGCCTTCTGGAAAGTTAGCATACTCAAATACTGTCAGGTGATCACCACTGTTTTACGTTGGGCAGTGAGTGCTCCCTTATATACCAACAATCTCTTCTTAGCTGAAGTTTGAGCTCCATGGTAGCAAATAATATGTTAATTGACTCATGCAGGAAATACTTAGTCCATTAGTTCGTTAATGCATTCCTTCAAGAAATATATGCTGAGTAACTACCTTGTGCAAGGGAGTCAGCCATGTGCTGTGGGAAAGACTGCAGCCGAGGTAGACATGGTCCCTGCCCTCAGACAACTTACAGTAGCTGTCAGACAGAACTAAATAAGCTACAACCAAGTATTATAAATGTTTCATAGGGGAAATACAGGATGTAATAAGAGTACGTATGAAAGACAACTAACCTTATCCAGGAGGTCAGAGAAGACATCTATTTTTTTTTAAGAAAGTTTAAAGAATCTAAGGTGTTTTCTAGAAAAAAAGAATGAAAATTGTCCAGAAAGAGAAAAGTACATGGCAAAGCCCAGATGTGAGAGAGCCTTGAGTTGTTTACACAGTAAAGGCGGTTCAGTGTGGCCGAGGTGTATGTGGGTGCTGGGTGGAGGGCAGAGGATGGGGGTCTCTGGGAGAGAGGAAAGGTGAAGGATACAGTTAGGTGATTCTTCAAAAAGTTAAGCATAGAATTAGCACATGACCCAGCAATTCCACTCCTCGTGTATGTCTGAAAACACTAAGGTACTGAAACCAGAACTTCTACATGAATGCTCACAGCAGCGCTGCTCACAACAGCTCCAACTGCAAACGCCATCAACTGATGACTGGAGAATAAATTGTGGTGAATCCACACATGGAATATTATTCAGAAATAAAAATAAATGAAGTACTGATACATGCTACGAGATGGATGAATTTTGAAAACATTATGCCAGTTGATAGAAGCCAGTCACAGAAGCCAAATATTATATTATTCTATTTTTGTGAAATATTAAAATCGGTATATCCATAGAGACATGAAATAGATTGGTGATTGCTTGGGGGAAGTGAGTAATGATTGTCAATGGGCATGGGATTTCTTTGAAGGTAATGAAAATGTTGTAAACTTGATTATGGTGAGGGTTGTGGAACTCTGTATATATACAACAATATTTAATTTATACATTAAATGCATGAGTGGTATGGTATGCAAGTTATGTCTTAACAATAGCTCATAAAAAGCAAGTCTTTATCATTGGGGAAATTTACATATAGAGTATATATTGAATATATGTGTATTAATGTGAAATCACTTGGTTGTGATAATGGTATAGTTATATATGAGAAAGTTCTTGTTTCTAGAAGATTCTGAATGCTAGACTTAGTAGCTACGTGTCTTGATGTCTGAAACTACCTCAAATGGCTCACCCATTTACAAAAAGGAGAAGGGAAGAAAGACAAAGAATGAAAAGAGCAGAAGGGAAAGAGGTTGATATATGATATAAGAATGAACAAATGAAATGTGGAAAGATTTGAGCCCTTGATGGAGTGTAAGAAGACAAACTAATTTGAAATCAAGCTGTAACTTTTGTTTTGAACATCACAGATTTAATGACATAAGGTTTCATTTTTTTCAATCTATGAGATCAAGTACACATCGTGTTTTAACACTGAATATTTATGGAATCATAATATTATAAATTCTTTTTTTCTTTCTAATTTGTAGAAAATAAAGTTATAATTTTTGTGTAGATAGATTGTAGTGCATAAATTTCAAATCTGGTGCAAAAATTATTGATCTCACTAAAATAAAGGACAGAAAAAAAATGGAACAATTATAATGTTCCAAGATATAATAGTAGAAAATTCTCTTGAAATGGAAAAAGGTGCAGATTTACAAATCAAAAGGGATTTATTGTGTTATTTAAAAAATTGTAACAAGAGTTAGCTGATACGAAATCAAAATCTGATGAAGTTATTAAACTTCGTGTTTGGAAAATAATACTACAAGTCTTGGGGGTATGGGAGAAGATGGCTACATAAGGAGTGGAGAGAAGTAGGAGCAGTCAGCCTTACCTCAGATTTTTCCACAGCTGTTTTGGAAAAAGGGTTTTCAGTGTGAAAACAGATGTCCACAAAATTCCATACCTAGTAAGGCTGTCCTTCAGAGGTTAACAAACATAGAAATGGAAATTTTAATATGTGAAAATTCAATAAATATTGTACTCATGTATGAATCTTATTTTTAAAATGACTGGAAGATATAACCCAACAAAGGAATTAATTAAAATAAAGAATTAAACAGTAAAAACTCATTATGGGAAAATAATATTGGGAAGAATTCTGTTTAACATAACTAAGAATAAAGGAGGAAACATATGATAATAAATGCAAATACCTTGCTTAATCGTTTAATAGAAAGCTGAAATTTAGCTTATAGCATTTTAAAAAATGAAAATTCATTGCTATAATAAAGGGGATAGAAATATTCCTTTAGGATCAGGTCAGGTTAAAAAAGACACTACGGATATATGAATACATTAGGAAAAATTGACGTGATAGAGATAGAATGATGTGAAATTTGAGTAGAAATAGGTCAGGTAGGAAACATATATGTCAATGGAACAGAATAGGTAATGCAGAAATAGATGCACCCATACATGGTCAATTGACTTTACACTAATGTACTCAGGAGAGTCAGTGGGGAAAGGATAGTATTTTCAATAATTAATAAACTGCAAAGGCTCGATACAATTCAAATCTCTATCAAAAGGTGAACGAATGAATAAGTTGTGCTATATTTGCACAATGGAATACCACTCATTGATAAACAGAAACAAACTAATGATACACAGATTTATAGCTAAATCCACAAAACTATTTGCTGAGCTAAAGACACCAGATGCAGAAGAAAACATACTACATGATTCCATTTATATGAAATTCAAAATCATGCAAATCTAACCTATAGTGACAGAAATCTGGTAGATAGAAATCAGATCAGTGGTAGCAAATGGGAGACTGATTGTAAGGTGTCACAGTGAATAGTGAGGTGATGGAATTTTCCAGGTATATTTTGGGGTTGAAATTACACAGATGCTTATAATTGTCAAAACTCATTGAACTGTGCACTTAAATGGGTACATTTTCTTGTATGTAAATTACACTTCAAGAAAATTGAAATGTACATCAGTTTTCTTATTCCCACATCCTTGCTTTACCATAGAATATCATTTATTCATTTTTCTATTATGTGTTGTCATTCATTTACCACTTCTTGTTTTTTCAGCTTTATTTTTTCTGGTTCACATTGAAGTTGAACATCTTTTCATATTGTTTATTCTTTATAAATTTCCTGTTAATATTCTTTGTACATTTTTCTAGTCAGCTGTTTGTTTGTTCTTATGTCATTTGTAGTTCTTTGTATATTCTGAATATTAATTTTGTATCTGTTAGGCCTGCAATAGTCTGTCACTCTCCATCAAATTTCTTTATGACATCTTTTGTCCTGCAAAAGTTTCTTATTTTAATATGGTAAAATATGTCAAATTTACATCACAAAATAATTCCATTGAGAATTTGATTTGGATTGCATGCATGTACCTGAGAACTGATGTTCTTAACATACTGATGTTTCAAAGTTCATCAAAATGCACAATTTTAAATGAATTGATTTTATCATATAAAATTACTCTTCAAAATGCTGTTTAAAATGAGGCACCCTTTCCAGCCTCATTGTATTATGTCAATTTAAAGTGGTATTTATTTATATATTTCAGTAAAGTTTTCATTTTTCTTCTTGTAGTTCTTGCTCCTATTTTTCATTGTTATTGAAAATCTGATCTATTTTTCATTAGCTTTTAATTGGATTTTTCTAGTATAGAGGAAAGTGATTCAATTTAAATATTTTTCCACTGATATCTCTGTTGTATTATGCCATGAGATTTCAGAATGTACCCATTATACAACCTAGTGTTACCATCTCATGGAGAATAATAAAATATTTCAGGAAATACAATATTAAATGAAAATGTGTAATGCAAGATTATATGAACTATAATCTACTTTTGTGAATATATGTACATATAGAGGTGGCTGCTTGGGTAACAGGGTGGAAGATAACATCACAAACCAAGGTATAGAATAAAAGACAAAGAACAGACTTGCGGTCATAAGAGTTCAATGTTCTATATGTTGAGATTGAACAGCTCATAGACCCTCAAGTGGAGAAATCCACTGGGCAGATGAGAATAACAGCTGGGAACTCGGGAGAAAGGTCTGGGCTTCATATAGAGATGTGGAGGTCACCAGAATATACAAAAGGATGAAAGTGGTGGGTTTGGATGCCATCATTTAGAGGAGATAACTAAGGATACAAATGGACCAAGGCTGGATACCTAGTCCACGCCACAAACGGAGTTAAAACTTTTGTTTGTTTCTTTGTTTGTTTTCTAATGGCTGTTCCCTTTCTTGTTGAAGTTGAAGAAAGTGAGAAAAACCCATAAAATCACACCATCTGGAATCTTACAGAGACTCAACAATTGACACACTGTGTGACTTGGCAAGTAATTGAACACCATATTTTTCAGTTAATGAAACAGTGATAATATCTTCTATACTTCTTTAGAATTATCATGAGGCTAAAATAAAAACATAGTTATAAAGTTCTTTTCTGAAGTCCAAACTATTATACCAAGAGAAGTGAAGCATCCTTCAACTCTGAAATTGTACACCAGCTTCTAGCTTCTTTCCCCATTGCTGGATAAATAAATTTTAGGGCCCCTGGATATTCATTATTCTCAGAAAAAGACAAAATACACTCTTGTTGTAAAGGTGTTTGGGTGGTGAACACACAATACAATATGTAAATGATGTATCATAGAATTGTACACTGGAAACCTACTATATGGTTTTATTAACCAATGTCACCCAAACAAATTTAACTTAAAAAAAATGAGTTCCAGGTGATAGCACATCAGGAAACACAAAGTTATCACAAATTTAAATCAGAGGGGGGAAATGATTAACAGATAAAATATGTGAAACTTCTGTAGGTATGTAGGAGGCATTTAGAGAGAGGCTGGGAGGTTGAAAGGTGTGGATCTTATTTAGTACTGACCTAAGAGTACAGAGAATCATTTTTTTTTAAAGATACTACAATCAAAACAGGGTTTTGATTTAAAAAATAATGTCCTGTAATGAATTAGTTAAGAATGTAAGGTATGGAGATCATTTAAAATAGTTCTTCTAAATGAAGAGTGAAATAGCCAGGTTAGGTAGTAGAGTTGACTGGATGGAGGAAAGAATCAGTGACATTGAAGATAGAAACCTGGAAATTACACGAATGGAAGAAGAAAGAGACTTGAGACTTAAAAGAAATGAAACAACTCTGCAAGAACATTCTGACTCCATCAGAAAGAGCAACATAAGAATAGTGGGCATATTAGAAGGAGAAGAAAGAGAAGGGAACAGAGAGTATATTCAAACAAATAATCAATGAGAACTTCCCAAACTTGTGGAAAGAACTGGATCCTTGAATCCAAGAAGCAAATAGAACACCTAGTTACCTCAACTCCAACAGGTTTTCTCCAAGGCTCATTGTGTTGAAGCTGTCAAAAATTAATGACAAAGAAAGAATCCTCAAGGCAGCCAGGGAAAAGAAGATGGTAACCTACAAAGGAAAGCCCATTAGACTATCATCAGATTTTTCAGCAGAAACTCTACAAGCCTGGAGGGAGTGGAACCAAATATTCAAACTATTGAAAGAGAGAAATTATGAGCAAAGAATAACATAACTAGCAAAGATATCTCTTAGGTATGAAGGAGGAATAAAGACCTTTGCAGACATACGGAAGTTGGGGGAATTTTCTAATACACGACCTGCACTACAAGAAATACTAATGGATGCTATTCGACCACCATCAACAGAGACAATTTGTGGCAACTGAAACATAAAAGAGGGGAGAGTAAAGGCCTGAACTGGAATATGGAATGGAGAAAGTAAGCATGATGAAGAAAATGGAATACTCTAAATATCAAACTTTCTTTTACATAAACTTAAGGGTAACCACTCAAAAAAAAAATCCAGAACTGAAATATATACTGTAATAAAAGAAGAAACAGAGGGAAACATCATAGAATACCACCACACAGAAATAATAGACAACAACAAAAAGGCAAAGAAACAATGAAGGCACAATCTTACCAGAAAACTAAAGATAGAATGATAGGAAATCCTCACATATCAATAATCACCCTAAATGTAAATGGACTGAACTCACCAATAAAAAGGCACAGAGTAGCAGATTGGATCAAAAAACTAAACCCAACCATATGCTGTCTCCAAGAGACACATCTCAGCTACAAGGACAAGCATAGACTCAAAGTGAAAGGGTGGAAATTGACACTCCAAGCAAATGGTAACCAGAGGAAATCAGGAGTAGCCATAATGATATCAGATGAAACAGACTTCAGGGTCAAAAAGATAACAAGAGACAAAGATGGACATTTCATAATGGTAAAGGGGACTATACAACAAGAAGACATAACAGTCATCAATATTTATGCCTCCATTCAGGGAGCACCGAAATATACCAAGCAACTACTAACAGAACTAAAGGGAGAAATTGACCAAAACACAATTATACTAGGGGACTTAAATACATCATTGACAGCTATGGATTGATCATCCAAACAGAAAATAAATAATGAAATAGAAGCCCTAAATGACACATTAGATGAAATGGACGTAATTGACATTTATAGAGCAATTCATCCTAAAATATCAGAATATACATTTTTTTCTAGTGTACATGGAACATTCTCAAGGATAGACCATATATTGGGACATAAAGCTAGCATCAGCAAATTTAAGAAGATTGAAATCATACCAAGCATATGCTCTGATCACAAAGCTTTGAAATTGGATATCAACTGCAAAAAAAAAAAAGCAGGAAAAACCACAAATACATGGAGATTAAACAACATACTTTTAAAGAACGACTGGGTCAAAGAAGAAATTAGAGGAGAGATCAAAAGATACATAGAAACAAATGACAATGAAAATACATCCTACCAAAATTTGGGGGATGCAGCAAAAGCAGTTTTAAGAGGGAAATTTATCTCATTACAGGCCTATCTCAAGAAAGAAGAAAAATACCAAATAAATAACCTCACGTTACACCTTAAAGAACAAGAAAAAGAAGAACAAAGGAAACCCAAGGTCAGCAGAAGAAAGGAAATAATAAACATCAGAGCAGAACTAAATGAAATAGACAACAAAAAGACAATAAAAAAATTAATGTGACAAAGAGCTGGTTCTTTGAAAAGATTAACAAAATTGACAAACCCTTGGCTAGACTCACTAACATGAAAAGAAAGAAGACACAAATTAAGAAAAACAGAAATGAAAAAAAGGGAATTTATCACGGATGTCACAGAAATAAAAAGATCATCCAAGAATACTATGAAGGACTATATGCCACCAAATTCAATCACCTAGAAGAAATGGACAAGTTCTAGAAATATATAGCCTTCCAAGTCTGAACCATGAAGAACTGGAAAATCTAAACAGACCGATCACCAGTAACGAAATTGAATCAGTCATCCAAAACCTTCCCAAAAGCAAAAGTCCGGGACCAGATGGCTTCACTAGTGAATTCTACCAAACCTTCAAAGAGGATCTAATACCAATTCTGCTCAAACTCTTTCAAAACTTAAAGAAGGGACAGTACTCTCTAACTCATTTTAGAGGCCAACATTACCCTGATACCAAAACCTGGTAAAGGGCAACACAAAAAAGAAAACTACAGACCAATATCCCTAATGAATACCGATGCAAAAATCCTAAACAAAATTCTAGCAAATCGAATACAACAATGCATTAAATTCATCACGACCAAGTAGGGTTCATCCCGGGGGCACAAGGATGGTTCAACATACGCAAATCCATCAATGTGATACATCACATAAACAAAATAAAGGACAAAAATCATATGATTATATCAATTGATGCAGAAAAAGCATTTGACAAGATACAACATCCATTTATGATTAAAACACTTAATAAAATAGGTATAGAAGGAAAATACCTTAACATAATAAAGGCCATATACGACAAGCCCTCTGCTAATCTCATAATGAATGGTGAAAAACTGAAGCCATTTGCTCTACATTCAGGAACACGACAGGCTGCCCCTATCACCTCTGCTTTTCAACATAGTGTTGGAAGTCCTTGCCAGACCAATCAGGCAAGAGAAAGAAATGAAAGGCATCCAAATTGGGAATGAAGAAGTTAAATTATCACTCTTTGCAGATGACATGATGCTATATATAGAAATCCCTAAAGACTCCACCAAAAAGCTATTAGAAACAATCAACGAATACAGTAAAGTTGCCGGCTACCAAATCAACGCACAAAAGTCCATTGCCTTCCTATATACCAACAATGAAATCTCAGAAAAGAAATACAAAAACAATTCCTTTTGCAATTGCAGCAAAAGAATAAAATACCTAGGAATAAACTTAACCAAGGATGTGAAAGACCTATATGCTGAAAACTATAAGACATTTTTGAAAGAAATTGAAGAAGACACAAAGAAATGGAAAGACATTCCGTGCTCATGGATTGGAAGAATCAACATAGTTAAAATGGACATATTACTCTAAGTAATATAAAGAATTCATGCAATCTCCATCAAAATCCCAATGGCATATTTTAAAGAAAGAACAAAAATCATCAGATTTGTTTGGAACCACAAAAGACCCGAATAGCCAAAGAAATCATAAGAAAAAAGAACATTACTTGAGGTACCACACTTCGTGGTTTTGTCTTTTACTACAGGGCTACAATAAACAAAAGAGCTTGGTATTGTCAGAAAATCAGCCACATAGACCAATGGAATAGAATTGAGAACCCAGAAATAAAACCACATAAATATGGACAGATAATTT